>NC_056733.1:1332949516-1333049516 GCF_019279795.1 Protopterus annectens
ATGGAGCAGGAATGAAAGAGTGCAGGTAAAGATGGAAAAAGAATAGTTGATGGAAACGTTGAGAAGGGAATATTTGGGTAGGTTACAAAAAAGGATTACAATGGAAAAAATGAGGAGCATATATCCCCTGTTACATGGGATGATGGATTTGATTATGATTTGTATACAGATATGGTCAGGACGGCTAGAAATATATTTTGAAAGTAAAAGAATGAATGGATAGATGTAATAAAAATAAGTATTTTTAGAATAGTTGTAGAATTTATAGAAAAATGGGAACATACATTTTGGATAACTGGATATCAGTCTCTCTGTGCAGTAGGGATTATAGAATTTTTATGAACAGTTTGCAAGTTAGAATGGGAAATGATAATTTAACAAATATATTTATGTGATTAAAGATGGGGAAATGAAAGAAATGTTGATTATAAAAAAAACTGTCTATAGTATTTAATTTAAAAGAAGGAAAGTGGAATATGACTTGTGACATAATTATGTATGATAAGAGCAAATCATGCTCAAGTATAGAAGGTATTTGAAAATTACAGAATTGGGAGTAAAGTTAAGAAAGTGTTTGAAACTCTTTATGGCAGTTCAGAAATACAAGTGAAGGTAAATGGGTTGATGGGAAAAATATAAAAGTAAGAAGAGGATTGAGGAAGGCATGCCCTTTGAGCTGTGTTATTTTTAATTTAATCATGAGGACTATCGCTTAAAAAAGTAAAGGAAGACTGAGAGAAGGAAAGAGTGAGATGGTGCAGAGAAATTAACTTTGGCCATGTTGTATGCAAATAACATTACATTAGTAGGAAAAAAATAAGAGTTGGATAAGGGGGTATACTATCAATAGTCACATCTCATGTGTGTGTGTGTGTGTGTGTGTGTGTGTGTGTGTGTGTGTGTGTGTGTGTGTGTGTGTGTTTATATCAACTCTTAACTCAAACAAACTTGGAGAAAGTGAAGACTATACAATACTCATCTTTTAACTTTTCCCCATGTCAAGCCACCATTATAGGATGCCAGATCTTTCAGGATGGATGTTATGAGCATCAGTCAACTGGCCAGTAAAATAAATGGGCTCCCAATAAGGGAGATTATTGTGGAATTATCAAAAAATTGGAAAAGACTGAATTAGGTTTTGATAATAATAAGATCAGAGGATTTGGAGAAGAATTGAGCGTAGTTTGAATTTATTTTAATTAAATAGAGTTTCAAGTTTTGAGAATAGCTTATGGAAAAAGGGAAAATGTTATGACAGAATACAATAAGATATATAAAATGATAAATGGTGTTATTAATATATGGAAGATGTTTAAAATTTCATTTGCAAAGAATTTTTATTTCATTAAGGGAACGTTGATGGGTATTCTAAACTATTTGTATTGGGTACTTAATTTGCTAGAAGAAGAAACAATGCTGCAGATGATATTTTTATTTCTGTAGGTTTTCAGATTAAACGAGATATAATATTCAATGACAGGTGAAAAGGGGCCTTGTAATGTTGAATCTAGATATGTATTAAAAGTTTATAGGTTAATAGGTGTATTCTAGGCTAATGACCAATAGGGACCTTATAAGCCAAGCTGTGCAACCCAAATGTGACCCACAAATTTGATTTATATTGGGGTGATTCAATGACTGCCTCTGTCCACTAGAGTCATAGGAAACAGACCAGGGGTAAATTTCTGATTATCCATCCATTGGGTCTAAGTTGCACTTAAATAGAGATAGGGATGAATTCTCCATGTCATGGATGGCGAGCCTGTTGCAAAAAAATGGGAATTCTTTGAGAAACATATCTTTGTCTCCAACATGCCCTATTTATGTCACAAGCAAAATTTAGCTCTTTTAATTTTGTAGTTCTGACACTGTTTTTTTTTTATGGATGTGCAAAAGGTTTATCAAAACAAGGTCCAGGGATGCCTTGTATGCCAGGCAAAGATCACCTCTCAGACGTCTGTATGATACCGAGTAAAAAGACAGGACTTTGAGGTGATCAGCACGGGATGCTGTGTTTACTCCATGTATTATTTTTGTAGGGAACCTTTGTAGACATTCCAGTTGCTGCATATGTTTGCTCAGGTACATACCAAAGGGGGCATTATACTCTATGATGAGTGCGATGAGGGCTGAGTACAGTGGTATGATGACCTCTCTGGACCTAGATGCCATGCTCTAGCTTATACATTGAGCAACATAGAAGGGTTTTCTTACTACCTTGGATACATGTTGGTCAAAGACTAGGTTACTATCTACATGAGTTACCAGATCCCTGACTAGTAAATCAACTTTTAAAGGTGTTTTATTGATTATCTAATTACCAGAGGAGGCAGATGTTCCAATAGGTACTGCAATGCATGCCTTGGTATTAAGATTTAAACCATAGCCTTGGCACCAAACATTTGTATGTAGTAAACCTTCCTGAAGGATGTTCTTGTCTTGGAGTGATTTAGTGACTGCTTCCAGTTTGAGTCATCTGTGAACTTGGTTAGCCAGAGGCCTTTGACATTGGCTTCGACATCTGAGAAGTAGTTGACAAAGAGGAGTGGGCCTAGCACAGAGCCCTGGGGGACTCTCCTGTTGACTGTCCTCTTTGTGAATGTGGCCTCACTGATTCTAACCTTTTGGATGCTGTCAGTAAGCCAGCTAGCTATCCACTGTGTTATAAAGGAGTTTACACCTAGTTCTGTAAGTTTGTTGACAATGCCTGAGTGGGGTATTGTATCAAATACCTTAGTCAAATCTAGGTAGGTAGTATGTACTCAGTAAATGAACCAATGAAACTTCAAACAAATAAAGAAGCTAAGAGGTTCCAAAATCCACAACAGAATTTAATATACTAAAACAATAAATGTAAAGCGCTCTTCGTCCGATCGGACCACCGGACTTCTTTAGACAAAAAAACAGTACATAGACACCAAGTTTAAATACAAAAACTTTTCCCTCCATTCAGTCATCTACCCAGTCAAATAAACCACATCTTTTAAAGCTTATTAATCAATTAGCATTCACTACTAGTACTTCATTTAAGCCTTAGTTCTAGAAAGGCAGTTATACCTGGACTCTAGTAGAAAGCCAGGCTTAAATGGAGTGATTTCTATTGCCTGTATCTTAAAACTGAGAAGTCTCACTAGATGAATTTGATATTTTAACTATTTAACAATTTATTTTGTGTTTATATTTTAGGAACAGTATTTATACATCTATGTTATTAAATAATGGAAAATAGTATTATGAAGTGATTTTTAAAAAAACATGGCAATTTAAATGGGGATCTATATTAATGTACATGGTTAAAAAAGGGTTAAGTACTAGTAGTGAATGCTAATTGATTAATAAGCTTTAAATGATGTGGTTTATTTGATTGGGTAGATGACTGAATAGATGGAAAAGGTTTTGTATTTAAACTTGGTGTCTGTGTACTGTTTTTTGTCTGAAGAAGTCTGGTGATCTGACTGGATGAAAAGCACTTTACATTTATTTTTAGTATATTAAATTCTGTTGTGGATTTTGGAACATATTGGCTTCTTTATTTGTTTGCAGTTTCAGAGGTAGGTAGTATGTACCATTTCCTCTCATTCATTGCCTTAGTGACCTTTTTAAAGAACTCCACCAGAATAAGTAAGCATGACCTTCCGCTGATAAAGCCAGACTTAAATGGATCCAGTGTCTGGTTAAGTCTTTCTATGGCTTTATGAATAAGTGTAGTCAGACTAATGGGTCTGTACTTTCCAGAATCTGTTAAAGATCATCCCTTATGAAGGGGGATGACCACTGCAGTCCTACATTCATGTGGCACAAGGCAGTTTTAAGACTATAGTTAAATAATGACTCCAGGGATCCTAATAACTAATATTTTGGACTATTCACGAGGCATCCTGGGATGTTATTGGGGTAGTGATGTAGCCAGTACTTGCTCCTTAGTTATAGTTGGAGGTTATGCTTGAAGATGGAATTGAATTTGTCCACTAACGAGTTCACCATATCACCAGGCTTCATTAATGTGGTATTTACCACCTGTTCAGCACATTGCTATGTGCTGCTCTTGAGGTTTCTGACATAGCTGGAGAAGGGATTATGATCATCTTTCACCTGGAAGGCTGCATTAACCTCAAAGTTGTCTTTGCTTTACCTAATTAATCACTCCTAGTTGCCTATTTACTTTGATGAGAGAGTTTTTATCTTTATGGGAATTACCCTTCCTGATTTCTGTCATAATTTGTTTTCCTTTTGTTGTATATCCTGTTTAACTTGGGATGCCACCGGGGTGGTTTGTTTCTGATTCTAGTCCTGGGATTACTTCTAGTAGGTAAAGCAGCCTCTACAGAGCCAATTGACATGGTGTACAGAATTTCTAAGGGAAATTCAGGTTAGGCTGCTGTGTTCTTAGGGTTTGGACTGACATTGAATTTTGACAAACCATCACTTAACAGGTAATTTGCCTTGGAATAGTTCCCAGCTATTACTGGTTTTAATGGAATTACATAGTTTATTTTGATTTTGAAGGAGAAAGCTTTATAGTAGGACCTTACCAGGGAGGACGAGACATTGGGGGGGTGCAGGGTTCTCCCATATTTGTGAGCATGAGGTTTAACACGTTGGAGTCTCTAGATGGTGTATTCACTATTTGGTCAAGGGTGTTTGTATTTATGAAGCACAGCAATCTCTATGCCTATAGATTTGAGGGCATGTATGACTCCCGGTCTATTGAGGGGTAATTAAAGTCTCCCATGAGTAATGTGTTAGGTTGAATGGTAAGTGTATCCTGTAGGTCCAAATATGTATTGTGAGCTTCTTGGGACATGGAGGGTGACCTATTAGCTGGCTAGGATATGGTACAGGATTTTGCCTATGGTGATCTGTATGTGCGGGAGCTCTAACACATAATCCTGTTTGACCTCCCTAGAGGTATGCTTGTTATTGATGTATATTCAGACACCTCCTCTTTTAGTCCTTGTCTATGCAGCTACTGGTCTAAAAGTGTGGAAGGCACTGAAACCTTGCAATGCCAGGGTACACTCTGCAGCTTTAAACCATGTCTTAGTCACTACACAGTTGTTTATATTCTTAAGTGTGAGGAGGACTTGGAGGGAGTGTAGTTTTTTTACTTAAACTCATGGCATTGAGCAGTAACACCTTGAAGTTCAATTGAGTTGATTTTGCATTGTAGGTAGATTTGTCATTTTGGCATTGCCTAAAAAAGGCACTGTGGGGGTGGATAAAGATTTAGCCAGTATTCAAAAGCCTAGAGGGGAAAGGTGCAGACCACTCTTGGCAAAGCAACATGGTCTGTTGACCATGTCTTCCCAAGATGACAAGTATTAGATCCCCTTAGAATGACACCAGAAAGACAGCCAGTTGTTGAAATCAATCAGTCCATCAATTTTTGCTCATATTGTGGCATCTTCCTTGGTGACGGTAACAGGCTGCTCAGTGCTAGGCTCATACCAGCCTGAGGTGCATAGTTTGAAAACTTCTATAATGTCTATCTTCATGTAGACCAAGGAGGTACATGTCAGGTCATTGACACCTACATGGACTATGATGGAAGTATACTAGCATGTGTGTGAATGCCTGCGTGATTTGGCAGATCCTGGCTTTAGATAAGCAGCTAAACAGTTCTATTCTCCTTGTTCAGCCTGGTTACAGGGACATCAGTATATCTTACCATGGAGACCTCTATGACAAGAGCCCTGGCAAGTATGTTTGCTTGCTTTATAGGTTTAGTGTTTGGGGCTCCACTGAGAGTTACAGTATGTGTGATGTTAGGTGTTTTTGTTGTTTAGTAAGATTACTTTTAAGTTTCTCAGCATACGTTAGTCTATGTGTGTGATGTGTGCTATGTGAGGTGGGTGTTGTGTGCATAATTTTGACAACCTGATGTACACTTGCATGCAAGAGTTTAGCCTCCAGTGTCATTGTGTAAGTACGCCTCTCGCATTTTGTGTCTGCTTCTTTAAGGATTAAGTGTTTGTCGGTAAACATGAGACAATTGCTACATTGTCTCAAGAAGCCTATATACACCAAACTGGCTACAGAGAAGTTAAATTGCATAGCCATACTGTCCAGTCCTTTAATTTGTGGGCTACAAGGGGGTAGCGTATTGTTAGAAGTCTATTAAGGGTGCTTTGTTGGTGCAAACTAATAAGGGTGCTTTATTGGAGCAGATTCTGCTAAACATTACTAAACTCTACTACCTTTAATGTCTAAACAACATTGACTTCTACTAAATCTGTAGGTATTGCCAGTTGCTGCCCAACTAGCTGCTTTAAGCTTGTTAGCGCACAAGGTATTTGCTCTATATTATTGCTTTACAGGTTATCCTGCGGTCACTACATCTGACCTTGATATTGCAGGAGCTCTGTCACAAGGCCCCACACCTATACCTACAAGTGTGCTGAGAATTTTGTCATTGTTTAATAGCCTGTGGTCACTACATCTGACCTCAATATTGCAGGAGCTCTGTCCAAAGCCCTGCACATACAAGTTTACTGAGAGTTTTGTCATTGTTTCATAGCCTGCGGTCAGTACATCTGACCTCTATGTTGCAGTAGCTCTGCCATAAGGCCCTACACCTACAAGTTTACTGAGAACTTTGTTAGTGTTTAATGTAAGCATATTTATCATGAAGAAACTTGCTGCGTATTAACTTTAATCAGTTAAATACATGTCTGCTCTGTGATTGAAAGCCTCTGTGAAATAGTCCATGTTCTCTAAGGAACTCTTACTAAGTTGGCTGCTGTCACTCTTTTGCTTGACCAGTAGACTATACTGCATAGGCCAGTTCTTTAGTCTCAGCAAATGACATACAACCTGTTTTACTTGTAGCCCTTTGTTAATTGCTTTGTTCTGACTATAAACTGTTTGCTCTCAGTTATAAATTAACCGGAGGTTGGGATTGTCACTGTAGTTGAATGTATTGCTAAATATCCCCTCATTGTTGTCTCGTCTTACACTCAGTCACTATCTTCCTTCATAGAACAGGTATGTGTCATATGTTATTACATTTCTGTTTGTTCTATGACTGTGTACAACAGTCAAAAGACTTTGGTAGTGTGTTATATTTTTTAACCCATAATTCCCCAATATACTAAAAACTCTTCTAGAAGGAGATGTACAGTCTAATCCTGGCCCCACCAATCACAATGAATACAAAGATAATTGTCTCCCACACACGTCTGTAACCCAACAACAGTCAATCCCCAACCCTGGTGATCTAAATTTGCTGCAATAAATGTTAGAAGTATAAGAAATAAAACTGCTAAACTACCTGCCTGGATTACCCAACATAAGCACTGTAACTGAAATGTGGCTTAAACCCAGCATAAACGACTCCAAAGTTAACCTCCTGGCTATAATATCATCTGTAATGACCATATAAAGAGCAAAGTAGTGATATTGCTTTAATATTTCCCAATACTTTCAACATTTACTCTTACAGCAAACCAGCATCAGAATTCAGTTCAGCAGAACTTCTTATTGTTTCCCTCAAAATAAACAATTGTATTATTGTCTTTTATATAATTTCTGGTGACAATACAGCTATACTGGAAGATATCTTCCACTGGATACCCATAACATTTCCACAAGAATAAATATTAGTAGGTGATGTGAATGTCATTTGGTTGGACATAAACTCCAACTCCTGTACATATAGCATGATCTCATATGATTTTACACAACTAATTAGTAGCCTCACATGTTACAGCATGACATCAAATTCCCTAATAGACTGGATCCTAGTATCAGATCTTAGCAAATACCCCACCACAGGTACAATGTCAGGCTCTCTGAGTGATCATCTCTCATTCTATATGACCAGACATCTGAACACATCCAGTTAAACAGCATATTTGTAAAACAACACGTAACCTTTCCAAGTTTGACCCAGAAACATTCATTACTACACTATCACATCTATTAAATGGAACTTCCTAAAAATCCTCCCATTAGATGATGCTGTAATTGAATTCAGTACAACTTTTCCAAATATCCTAAATAGCCTTGCACCTCTTAGAAGGAAGAGACTGAAAACAAATAACTCAATATGGCTATCCAAAACAAGCAGAACGCTAATGCAGGATAGAGAAAAAGCATGGAAAGAATGGCAGAAATATAAAACACCTCAGTATCTTGAAAACTGCAGAATGTTTCACAGTCATACTAAAAAGCAAATAAATGAAGACAAAAACTATACTATAATAACTTTCAGAATAATGCTAAACACAACCCTAAAAATTTTGGACATTCATTAAAGAAATCTTACATCCTTACCAAAAATTCAACCCAAACCCTTTTCCCCATAACTCACCACTTGAAACTGCAATACAGTTCAGCTCTTATTTTATATATAATATAGCATCTCAAACCAAGGATTCCTCAACATCTAATCCCAACCCTGCCCAACAGCCACATATCACCACATCCATATTCACCTTCAAACCTGTACCCACATCCTATATAAAACTACTCTTAAATAAACTTAAACCATGCTCTTCTTCAGCTGATGACCTTCCAAGTGAGTATCTAAAAGTAGCAGCCAATAGCATTACCTGTCCTGTCTCAATCCTCATAAATAGGTCAGTCTGGGAATCCCACATTCCCTGTCTCTGGCAAAAAAAGTCACACATTATCCCTCTACACAATGGAGGAAATTCAACAGACATTAATAACTTTAGACCTATAGTAATCATATTTCCCTTTGCCAAAATACTTGAAAAATGTATTCAAAAACAATTGCTAGATCACCTCCTGCAGGAAGAACTCCTATCCCCTACACAACATGGCTTGTGTTCTTCCCATAGTACTAGCACTGCCCTTCTAACCTATATAGATACTGTCAATAAAGCTAGAGATAATGGCAAACTAGTCTCTTCCTTATTTCTAGACTTGTCTAAAGCCTTTGGAAAAGTTTGTCGCAGCAAACCTCTACTTCAAATGTTGTCACTAGGTATCTCTCAGCCCACCCTTATGTGGTTCAAAAGCTACTTGTCCAATAGGTATCAGTCAGTAAAATGGCACTCCACACTCTCTCCTTGCCTCCCAGTCAACACCAGTTAACATTTTCAACAAAAACCTCTATAATTCCATACAATAGGCCACTCTAATACAATATGCAGATGATTCTAGTCATTTGCACATCTGACAACATGGTACACCTTCATAAAATTAGTCAGGAAGCTTTAACAGCCCACTGAAATATGGCTTCATAACTCACAACTCTTGCTCACCCCAAAAAAGACCAAACTACTACTTTTTCCCAAATCCCTCTCTCATGAAAAAACAAAATTTAAAGTAGTCACTCTCTTGATAATACAACCATTGAAGTCACTTGTCATAGCAAACTATTAGGGGTGATAGTGGATGATAATCTTACATTTGACCTGCAAATACAAAACTGCATAAGGAAAAACTCATCAAAAACCAGGGATGCATTACAGAACCAAAAACATTCTCACCGACACAACCAAAATTACACTCGCCACTACTTATCTCCTCCCCAGTCTTCTTTATGGTGCTCCCATCCTTACTAACCTCCAGGTTTCACAAAAATGAAAACTTTAACAACACTATAACAAACTTGCTAAATTTGCAGCACATATCCCTTTCAGAACCCACCACTGTATAGCAATGAGAAGCCTAAACTGGTTAGAACTGCCTCAACTAACATATACATAACTTCTTACTACCTGTAAAACTATCCAGCATCCATCTGCCTGCCCAGTACTAAAAACATTGTATGCAGCTATGTTCCCAGTTGATCATTGCAATTCAGTGACTAAAAACTGCTGTTTTTCTACAAACCTAGCAAATCTGCTGGGCATTGTCTGCACTTGTATAAGGTTGCTAAGGCCTGGAACTCCTTACCTGTATCCATTAGGTCTATACCCTCCCTCTCATCTTTCAAAACTCATCTAAAAGACTTCCTAACAAAAATTCTGGCTTTGTTCTTGCTCAAAACAGGAATAAACTTTATCCCTAAATGTGAACAACTGCCTTTTCATTCCTTAAACCTCCTTACTCTCCCTTCTTCACTTAGCTCCTTACTGCTGTCTAATTCTATTCCCTGAGTCTCTCTCTAAATATGCCATAAGCCTGTTTTTCCTTCATTTCATATTGAATTTCCTATTTGTGTTAAACTGACTTACCTTTAGTTTCTCAACAAACTGTCTACATTTCTCTAAATATTAAACGATTTGTCATCTACCCTGTACCAGTTGTTAACCAATATTTTTATACTATGTCTAATTTGTTTCAATTATTTAAACTGCGGATGTTTTTGTTTTATTTTTGAAGAGTGTAAAATTATTGTTCTTAAAATGTTTTGTAATAATTTGGAGTTTTTCTCCCAGCGCCTCTGCTGAAAATGGACTTCTACCCAACTGGACTTTCCCAGTAATCCAATGTCAATAAATAAAAAAATAGATAGACAAATAAATAAATAAATAAATACAGTTTTATGCTCTATTCTACAGGGAAATTTGCTTTCTAGGTGTTTGCTACTATACAGGGCACTGCTAACCCATGCAAACATGCAACATTTGCAGTAGTACAGAAAAACAGAAATCTAAATAATGAACCCTCTTGCCAATAAAATGACTATACCATGGGTCCTTTTATATATTTCCAAACTCAGACAGACCAGACAAATACCTCCTGCTACAAGATGAATAAATCCAATCCTTCTAATGTAAAAATACAGTAGAAGAGACCCACAAGTGTAATGCTAACACAAACCACTTAAACAACTAGTTAGAAATTCCTTGCTGAAGACAATTTCAAGAGGATCTTACCAGCAGTAACAGTAAGAGGAAGAGCAATTGTTTCACAAAAAATTCAGTGACATGCACACATAAAAACAGGAAAGAGTGGTGATCACTCAAAATAACATAAGTGCGATTTAGCAATCAAAGGTGCTTAACTCTGCCCGGATGGGACTGCGTACAAGTAAAATACTTCTGAAGTGCAGACTAGGCCTCCAAGCTTTGCAGGGCTCCTGGAAATTGAGCAGGAGACAATATGTAGTAAAGGAGGTTTACTCAAGAGCAATACTGGTTTGCTGTGTGGGCACTCAGTATTGTGGATCTGTGGAAAACAATACGTGGGAAGAGTACATAAATAACTTATACAACAGTCCATAGCAATGGCAGAGGGAAAGGAGGGACTTTGGAAATCAGGTTATCATAATGGGTGGAGGACAAAGACACATCTTTATAAAACAACAGCAAAAGTCTGGGAGGCTTGGAAAATTTTCAAGGAACAAGAAGGCTAGCTAGCAAGGTATCCAATCAAAGGCAATATTGCAGGTCTTTCAGAAACTTTAGCTTAATGTATTAGTGGGGGATTGGGAAGACATAGAATACAAGCAGGTAAATGATAAGCAGAATGTAAAAGCACTGAAGCACAAACTGGAGGAGAGAAAATTCTCCCACTCATGAAGTTCTACTACAGTTTAAGGCATCAGACTATACAGAAATGTACCAGTAACACTGATTATTGAAAAATGCATTAATAAATAACTAAGTCACAAATGTGGTAGTAGTAGTATACCGTTCTGCCAGAACTGTGAATTAAACTACAACACTATGGCCCAGTAGGGTTTAAAATACAAATGGTTAGGTTTTCTTCTACTTGTGGAAACAGAAGTGCAGAATAATACAGAAACACAGTTTCACAACTGCTAATTAAAATAGCAGACTATGGTCCCAGGAAAAACTAAAAATGCAATCAGATGGAACATAGCAGAAAAGTACCATGTAGTATCACCACACAGGTTACTATATGTTTGACTTAAATATTTAAGCAGAATTTAAATAATTAAAATAATTTAATTCTCCTTCATTTTTGATGAAAAGCTAGTTATTCACAGTTCCACACTCCTCTCAAGTCTTATAAAAAAATCATCAGAGAAGAACAGAAATACAAGACAGTGGAAAGAATGAATAAAGAGCTTTTCTCCCCGGCCTGTTAACAAATGTTTGACTTAAATATTTAAGCAGAATTTAAATAATTAAAATAATTTAATTCTCCTTCCTTTTTGATGAAAAGCTAGTTATTCACAGTTCCACACCTCTCCAAGTCTTGTATAAAAGGCATCAGAGAAGAACAGAAATACAAGACAGTGGGGAAGAATGTGAAATAAAGCTAAATCAAAAGAAAATGCATGAGAATTAATGTAAATCAAAAAGAATAAAAGGAAATTGCAGTATGAAAGAAGAAAAGACAATTTTTGGGGTAGCTACATGGAAAGATTTTGATGGTAAAAGAAAGAAAGAAAGTGTATTAGTAGGATAAAGGGTTCAGATATGCATAGATTGTCTGATTTTACATGGAGGCTTTCAATAAAATAAACTTTCAGGAAAGGGGGATGCGACACATATAAAACATGGAAGAAATACTTTGTATAAAAGCAAGGTGAATTGTGTAAGAAACAATAAATATATTTTCATAGAATGTAAAAAATGGAAGAAGATATCAACAATATATAATAAGAATACGTTAAGGTATGTGATAATTGATTATTGATATGGTGTTATATGGATATTATGAGATAAGTGTAGAAATACAAAAATTGTACTAATGACTCCATGTTTATTGTATAATAAGCATTTGCTGTTGAACGGTTATTAAAAATTAAGTTTTTTGGGTCAAGTGGGAAATGAAGAAAATGATAAGGTAAGACATATGTAATATATAAATTATATATATATATATATATATATATATATATATATATATATGTGTGTGTGTGTGTGTGTGTGTGTGTGTGTGTGTATAAAGAGAAACTAATGTTTATCAAAGTTTTAATGTGAATATGTTAAAAGCTGTTTTGTTACAAAAAAATATTCTTTTCAATACATGCTAAGGAATCTTTTATATCCAGATAAGCTCCTACCAACCTCACACAGATGGGACATGGGCTCAACATTTTGTCTGAAGGATGGCATAGACTGGAGTGCAGCATTCCTCATTTTGCTGCACTATAGTGCCGGCACTAGAAAATAAATTCAAATGTTTGCTTTGGGAAAGGAACTCCAATTTTTCTAATTTTCCAGCATCAAAGGTGAGTGCTACCTGACACTGGGCTATGGAAAGAAAATTACTCAAAGCAATGACAGCATTATACAAAAATGTACACAACAAACCATTGACTAATGTTAACCAATTATCAAATTGACTTGGAGCTTTTCTCTGTAGAGGATGTAAAGCCTGTAGATATATTTGTTCAATTGACACATTTCAACATCCTATTACTAAGAGAACATATAGATTTAAATTGTATGCTGATTGTCATAGCAAGCATCTTATTTATTTAGCCAAGTGTTCTGAATGTATTTGCTTTTACATTGGTAAAACCAACAGAATGTTGAAGGAACAGGTCCTTCAACATATAAGTGATATTAAACTGAGATCTATTCATAGTGCTGTGGCACATGTTGTTGCTAACCCAGGATATAGTTTTAAATTTATGGTTTTACAGCTGGCTATGAATGATAGAAGAGGCAGAGACTTGGTTAACTGTACTAAGTGTAGTGAAACAAAATGGATTATGTACCGACTGCTATCCAGGCTTGAATAGGATGATACCCCTGAAACCCGCCCTTAGTGGGTGTAGACCTATTCTTTGAGTTTGATTGCATGTATGGATTTATTTAAATTGGATTTTATGGAATATAGCAGAGTCTGAAGAAGGGCATCAGCCTGAAAATGCTAATCCTATACAGCCTCTCATGTTATTATGTTTCACTTTATCATGTTTTAAGATTAATAAATTTGTTTATGCAGTTTACTGTGGTGGTCCATGGATACAAAAATGAAGACAATTTCAAAAAAGGTAGCACATGTGCATAAGTAGACTGAAATAGAAGTGAGTATATTAAACAAAGAAGTTAAGATGGTGATGGACACAGGATCAGTCGAGAATATGTATTTATGTTTTGCTGACTACCTTAGTCCTAATAGACAAGACCTGAAGTTGTACTTGTACTGACTAAAGAAAATTTAGCTTTGGGCTGGGAAATTCATATCATCTTTGATTTTTGTTTTTGTTTTAATTTTCTTTCTGTGGCCTATTAAATCAGCTCTCATCTAGATTTGTATTATTTCTGCTCATACTGTATTATATTATATTGTATATGTCTTTGCTGTTATCCATGTAATATTTGTATATGTCTTTGCTCTCTCCATGTAATACCTAATTACCTATGTTGTACTCATTTATTTGTAATATTTGTGGAGCCTTTTCCCCCGGGTCTCCATTGAAAATGGGTTTTTAACCCAGTGGACTTTCCCAGTCAATAAATAAATTAATAAATAGTTGTATTGGATCTTGTTTATACAAATTAACAGATGATAGCTACTAAAAGGTCAAAAGCCAAAACTACTGAAAGGAAAGAGTTAACTATATATTTTGAAAACAACACTCCAGTTAATGAATATTTCAAAGAAGTCAGAGTAAAAGGAATGAAAAAGTCATTCTTGCACAAAAGGAAAATAATCAGTTCTGCCTTAAAAAACTGGACTGCTAAAGGTAGCTGATTGTCCTGAAGAGGCAAAAGAGACAAAAAGAAGAAACAGATAAGACACTGGAGGAGACCGTGAGTGTAACAAAAGACTGTGAAGTGTGAAATAGGACCTGAAGGAATCTGAAGCAAATAATATGCTGTTTTCCACATCAAGTAATGCAAAGCAAATAGGACTGATAAGTAAAAATGTCAAAATGCTTATAAGACTATGGCTGATTTGTACATTGATTTCAATGGTCCATTTTGTAATTAAGTGGCAGAATCAGTATTTTGCACTTATTTTTGACAAACAGTTTTACTTCTTGGATACCAAAGATGGTGAGCAGTCTTACACATTTTACAACCATCAGCTTACAGGGTTTTGTGAATGACAAAGAGTTAAACATACAAAAGTCACTCTAACCTACCATTTAAAGGAACACTTCACGCAGACTGTTAAGGAGGCAATAAGGACTGCAGAGTACAGAGGTATTCACTTGAAAGAGCAATTAAATGGCTTCCTAAAAGTTTTTTAAAAAGGAAAAAAAAGTGAACAATCCAAGAACGTCATAGCATGACAGGAACAGGACAGGCTGGACAAGGAATAAGGGATAACAATGGGTGATGTGCTAGGTATGTGAGCATATGGGACAGTGGTTTGGCTTAAGGACCTCTGGAGTGTATAATGATATGGTGTCTGCAGAAAAATGGGGATGGCTTCAGGGAAGAACATGACAGCTAGAAATTGTAGTGTACTGTCAAATATGGCAAGAAAGAGTAGAGTCCAACTAGAAAGGAGGTAGCAAGAGGCCTGTAGGAAAGCTTTGCTAGGAATAGATAGAGGGGGAAGTGGAGAACAAGACAGTAAGGGAAACATTTGTAAGAGCCATACAGGGCAAGTGCTGTTGCACAGAAGAGATGAAGGGAGAAAGTGGGACATACAGCTATGAAGGAGAACATGTAGAATGACTTCAAGGTACAAGAACAGGTATAGACAACTGTGACAATAGATTAATGGGAGACAGAGGCAAAAGTATTTCTACATGAGTCAAAACTATGCTGGTAGCAGAAGGGAAGTATGCGAGGTAAAACGTATCCAAATAAGAGAGACAGAGAGTGAAAGGGAAAAGAAAGCATCAGGAACTTAAGAGTGCAGAAAGGATTTGAGAAGGATATGCTGCAGTTCAGAGTGACACAACAAACACAGAGCATGATGCAAGTTATTAAACTAGTGACAATTTGAGGAGAATTGCAGATAGGAGGGGTACGAACATGTGCCAGGAATTGAGGCAGGCTACAACCATTGTGTAGAGTGCAAAGTATGTTTTGGTGATTGGAGACCAGGTTAACAAAGGTATTTAGAGTCTTGAGAAAGAAGACTACAAAGATAAGATTATGGTGAAACCAGTCTTGGAGTTTTGACTTGGTAAGACGCATCAGAATAGGACAAAGAAGATCACTAGGAACAATGAATGGATGTATTTTTTGATGCATGTAGGCACCAATAACCAATCAGAAGAGAAGGATGAGGTGGCAGCAAGCAGGGCTAGGGTAGTGTCAGACAGTAACCATGACAGGGGCTGGAGGCAACATTTTTAGAAACATTACCAGTGTCATCAGCTAGCACATGGAGAAAGGCGAGGATTAGGGAGTATAATGCCTGGCTGTGGCAGCACAAACTAGATATGTGATTTGGAGGATAGGGAAGCATAACAGACAAATACAGTGTATGCTGAGGTAGGCTCTACCTTAGCTCAACAGGGGCAGCAGTGCGCTGAACTGGGGTAAAACATATTCATCAATTATTAGACGTGTTCACTTAAGCTTAAATGGTGAAGGGGTGCCAAAGATGCAGATGATGGTGTAGGAATTCACATAGTAGAAAGAAGGAGAAAAGAAAGACACAGAAACACAGTGGAGGATCAGACAGTGGTAACTCATGGAGTGGCTGCAGTTCAAGGGTCTGGGGTAGGAAGATGAGATAGCTGGCAGCAGCCATGCAGGTGGAGAGGGTGGACATTGCTGTTTTCACTGATGCAAAGGCCAATGATAGGATGGGGTAGGAAGTCAAAGCTCCTGGGTATATAATGCTTAGGAATAACAGAGTACGGAATGATGGATGTGCAGTGCACTGCATATATATATATATATATATATATATATATATATATATATATATATATATAAAGTAGGGCATCAATTCATGGTCAGAGAAAATGAAGAGCACCACTCTATGAAGAGGGTAAGCAAGTGCCTGGCAGATAGTGTGTGGAGATTAAGCCTATGAGTTTTTAACAAGCTGCTGCCTGTAGTTCAGGGTTTGATTCACTCAGCCTCCATTGTCTATTTGCAACTCTGTGCACATCACATAACCAGTCAGTCCTCCTAGGTTGAGTCTGAAGCAGGTCCAGCTGGACTGGTTAACATAGTGAGACATCTTTAAAAAAAGCAACGGAGAAAGGAAGTTCTTGGAAAGGAAAAGGAAGGGCGACCGGACCTTTTCCATTAGTATAAGTAGGATTTACAATGGGCATGCTGACCAGTCAGTGTGCACGTTTTGGAATATTAATGGGGGGTCATTGTATAATTCTGGTAAATGCCTACTCAATCATTGCATTACTAATTTGTTTTTAATACCATAATAAATTTGATTTTTATACTCATCTGACCTAGTGCATGCTAGATGTTTTCATTTTTAGCTTGACTGAAACCTAGAACAGTAGGTTTGGAAAGGGGGCAAATATATGTCAACCAGCTTATTCTCATTCAAATTAAATTCATAGCTTATATCATACTTCAGCCTAACTGTCTTGACACATTCACTAAAAGAAGCTTTCAAGATGTAACTCTGAGGACTGGATACAACAAATGTGGTACTCTTATACAAGAGTGTATGCATGTGTGTGTTGGGGGGAAGTCCCTGGAACTACAAAGCTATTAGTCATATAGCAGTGGTCTTTAGTTTCTCTATATTCCTTTCTCTCTATTCCAGAGATCCTTCTGGCAGGTTTTCTATGGATTCCATCTAACAGCCGGATACTCTTTTCCTTATATAGTTCCTAGAGCTACACTCAATAGTTTCTAAGTTCTAACCAAGTTCCTGTGGAGTGGATATTACCTGTTTACCTCTGAAATCCATATCCTTTGGATAGAACCTAGGATTTTGTTGGATGTTGCTTCTCACCTCTCATTCTCCCCCAACAGTCTATTCCATGTATGATCAACATGCTAAGATTATTTTTAGCATCCGATTTAGCGAAAGCCAGTGCATCGACATATGAAAGAAAATATCATGAAATGCTATTGCATAGCTTAGCCAGCAATCAAAGGTCAACAAGAAAAACAAAAAAACAAAAAACAAAGATTTAAAAAGCAATGCGATAATGAATTTATTATCGCATAAATAGATGCAGAAGAACTGAGGATTACTTGTATTAGGTTCTGTACTGTAATTAATGTCTTTATCCTTAGATCTCTGAACAAACAGGCCAGAATTTCTAGGCCACCAGATCTAGATTTCAATTATTTACTTTCAGTCCTAAACTGTTTCATTATTGCTTCCATGAAATAACAAGAATTGTAATTTGCTGGAGTAAATTATCCAGAAAGTACAATTAATAACACTGCTATGCCAACCTAAGTATCTCAGACATGCAACATTGCTTTAATTCAATAATCCATTCACCTAGTCTGTCAGACTATTTATACTGTAAGTCATTTCAGTTTATTAAATCTCTTAGACTAGGGGGAATAAAGGATAATATTAAAACTGCATTATATACGAATAAAGATCACAAAAATCATGATTTTTTTTCCAGTTTCTCCAGTAGGTAAGAATAAATTGCAAATCAGATTAAGTGCTAGTCAAAACTAAAAAACAAATATTTGGGCTTTCTTCCATTATTACAAGAGCAGAAAAGTTCCAGTGTAAAATAACAGAGCTATGCTTTTTAAATGCAAGATTTTATTGTTTTTTTTAAATATGTTATTTGTTTCAGCCTGCCATTTGTTTAATTATTTTAACTATTTATCAGACCAAAACAACTACTGAAGGAAATATTTGAGAGTAAAAAAGATCAACACTCATATAATTAAACTCTTAAATACTCCTGGTACACAGTTAATGCTCACAATTAATCATTTGCTTATTAAAAATAAGTTACCAACTTAAGAAAACCAAAGAAGAAAATTGTACTGAGTCCTAGTTATACAAAAGCATTATTAAAAAAGATAAGAACTTTGATTTTATAAATCCTTAACAACTGAATATTTTCAGAAGGTCTGCACACTTCAGTTATGAGCCCCCTGAGTTCCAAAACATTCAAGACTTAACTTGCCAAACAGAACTCAACAGTACTCAAACTGATAAAAAAGTTAAAAGTATGTGTGTTTTGAGGAGGGGCATGCCCTGTCCCCATGTGTGCTTATAGATGTGTGTGTGTGTGTGTGTATATATATATATATATATATATATATATATATATATATATATATATATATATATACCCATATATATATATATATATATATAGAGAGAGAGAGAGAGAGAGAGAGTTCTATTGTGTATGCTTGAACTAATTTAATTGAATTGAAAACACCAACAAAAAACGTTCAAACATACACAATACCGAAAATTAAAAAAATCAAATTAACGAATAACTGTTTCCTCACCCCATATTAAGACTAAAAGTCCCATAACACTAGGCTTAAATTCATCAGAATATTGTCAGTGTTATAGGAAGTTTTTTATGGAAGTACAATGTAAAGTTATGGTTGAGGGAAAGGACAGCTCTACCCCCTGCACCACCTTAGTAATGGATGCTAACCATAACCCTAATGCTGTCTATTCCCTCAACCCTAACCCTGCACCTTAACCTTCATAACTTGTAACACTACCACTACACAAGATGCACTCAGACGCACAAACATTCCCAAGCACACACAGACACTACACCTATCCCCTAACCTAACCCTGTCCCTAACCCTAACTCTAAAATACACAGGCTCCCACACAAACATAAAACACCAGTCCTTCACTCATTCCCGACCCTAACAATAACTCACACACACACACACACACACACACACACACACACACACACACACACACACACACACACACACACACACACACACACACACACACACATACATTCTGAACCCAACATACTTGTCTCACTATAAAGTACCATTGACATTTCCACTGCTAGGCTACCTGTACTGTTGACATTAAACTGCAGCCCCCACCATTTTTTTTCTCGAAGAAATAACATTTGACAAAACGTGGGAGACCCATTTTATATATATATGTGTGGTAATTGCAGTACTCATTGTCATAGCAACCCAATGCTATAAATTGCAAAGTTATGTAGGCGTAGCCCTTTCAGATTTCCAGAGTGGGGCCCATGCTTATTTGCTGTGGAGACTGTTGTTTAAGTCAGAAGGTTGGTATATTTCTTATATCTGAAGCTAGAGGTGTAGACAGTGATGTACATGTTGTACTCAGACCTGGCTGTTGCCACTTCCAGTACAGAGCTATCAGTGTAGAGTTTAACTCACCCCTACAAATGCTTACACAAGATATATTTGAGTATGTAGTTTCTTTTCTACTTATATAATTAACTGCCATACAAAAGTAGTTATTGAGAAGTATTCTTTTGGCACATAAACTGTTTGTGAACTGTTATACTGTGCATATTAATGTACTCACTTCTGCAGGGTTTGTGTTTTTTATTGTTGACATTAGCACAGGATTCACAAGATTCTCAGGAAAACTGGACAATTCCAGTACTGACTATGCCTACCTACATCCTTGGTCGACCCTAAACACACATGTATATTTAAAATTGGGGGGGGTGCAGACATATAGAGAGCATTATGTATTATTGTGTGAATGTTATCTTACTGGACTTAAAGGATTGGTGTGTACCTGTTAGTTTATCAAGGCAGGTGGTCTGTCCACCTTTCTGACTAACATCAGTACTTTTCAGAGGGATTCAGAGGGACACAGCTAAAATATGTTTCACAATCAGGGACATCCCTGAAAAGTAGTCACAGTTAGGAAGTATGGCCTCTGCCCTAATCAGATATGCCAGTGTTTCTCCTGCTATGATACTGTGTGGGGGTTGTAAAGTGCCTCTATAACATTATTTGCTGCTAGAATGGCTGCTTCTCTTATCACAGTCATGTAATGCAATTCCACAACAATTGCTGGTAAAGATCCACAGAACAAGCTTTGTGTTATGGCCTTCCTATTTTTCCTTTACATTCACTCATTGTATTGCATGATATATTTATTTCAGCACAAAGTTATTGTATATCTGCTGTGGCTTAATAGTACTTCATGCAGTCAAGTGTGTCCAAGGTCTGGGGTTCGAGACTGACAGAAGTGTTTTATTTTGCTGCTGAGCAGAACAAGGGCCCTGACATACAGAGTGACTAAGGCACTTTTAAGCAGTTGCAAGCGGGTTTGTGCAGGTTTGCGTGATGCTTAGCAATACTTAGCTAAGTGCACACATGCACACACTCTCTTAAACCCACTAACTACTGCTTAAAAGTGCGTACTCCCACTAACCCCCATGCTAATTTCTTTGAAAGAAAAGAAAATAGGGAGATAGGAAAGTGGTGAAAGAGGGGGCACAAAGAGGGAAAGACAGTAGGGAAACCAGCTCAGGATGTGCAGAATGGGTGCAGGGAAGGTCCATAGCTGCCCATTTCTTTACCAGCAACAGCTGTGCATATGCAATAAATTTGGAGTGAAATTTGAAACCTTCCACACCTGAGAGAGGGGTGAGGACAACAAAGTATGTTGTACTGCCAATTATAATTATCAGTTTACATGTCCAGTGGACATGTGTGCAAAATGGGCAGCTATGTATGGGGCATAATTGTTTTGTGGGAACAGATTGCCCTTTTTTTTTTTTTCAGATGAGAGTGGAATGTGAGGTAGAGGAAGTAGGTATATTTGGGGAGGTAGGTTGGGGAGGTAAACAGACAAGACAAACAAGACACATACAGGGGTGGAGTATGACACATGGGGTGGGTGAACACAATTGACAGGGACGGATGTCTGGAAATCGCAAGCCCATGAGCCCACAGATGGTAACAGTTGAACTGAGATCCCCACCCATGGGCAGTCACCACTGCATCTTCACAGCCCCGAGGGTGGCTGTGCTGGGGGCTGTGTAAGAGGGGCAGGCTCACAAGCACCTCGAGCTGGCATAGGGGATCAGTGACTGAACGCTGGATCTCCCTACACACCACAGCCTGGACCTTTCGGAGGGTGACAGATGGCCCTTCTCCACCCACGCTTGCACAGGGGGATGAGCCACATCCCCTGCAGTGCTTCCACCCGAAGGTGGCACAGGACCAACGGAGGAGGGGAGCCCAGGCTGGGCACCGGACCTGCTGGTGCCAGGTGCAATCGCCAGCTGAGGAGGGACAGGTGGGTCTGCTGGGACTGGCCTTCTCATACATTCTGTGATTAGGTGTGTTTAATTACAACATAGACAATAGCATTCCAAATTAGTTGTAACAGCATGCAGTAATATTCCCATTAACCCAACACACCAGCGTTCCAACAGTTGAACAGCAAGCATAACACATGCATATATAGAATGACAGTGGACATTACAACAGCATGCAGGGATGATTGGTGGCAATAGGCCACCAAGATTGTGATGTTTGAACAGGGCACATGCGTCAAAGTAAATGCAGATATTTATAGAACAATAGGACATATGTCCCAACAAATGTTTTGAGATTAGACATACCCATTGAGGTGTGGAATTGCATTGTTTATGCACATACAGTAGGGTGTAAAAAGAAACCTCCATTAACATCTTATAAGTACTTTTAGTCTACACTACATTCCTATTGACTGCAGGTGCATATCCCCTACATGTATTATTACACTAGGCAACATGCATTAGGTTGTGTAATGGGTTTGGCTAGTTCATTATATACCTGACCTATATCTGACATACTAACTGTCCAAGATGCAGATGTTACTGCTACATAGTTATATATTTTATTTATATTTATATATCTACATATCTGGATGTGTTCATGTGACATTTTAAGTTAAAGGTCTTCAGAACCCTACATTTCATGTAGCACACTCACATTTCTGGGGAACACGTTAACAAGTTACTCGTGTGCCAGATTTTCCTATGCATGCCAGCCATTAAGCGACTGTTGAGGACTGTATATATGCTTCACAGCTACTGGCACTTCCTTCATCCTCTTTATATGGGACTGCCCAACTGTGGGTTGACAGCACTTAATACAACAGTACTATTTATATAATGCAAGGGTACAACAACATTTCAAAGTTAGTGACACAGACACACTCCAAGTATTATACCTTTATTAATTTTATTACACACTTTTATACAGGCTCTCTCCTTTATTTGATATTACAGTGCATACAGAAGACATATTCTAGACATATTATACCTTTATTAATAGGTTACAACACTCTTTTTCAGGCTCGCTCACTTATTTTATATGACAGTACATGCAGAGATATTATTCCGGACTTATTTTACCTTTATTAATGGGTTACTACACTCTTTTTCTGGCTCTTTTTTTTATTTTATATAACAGTACATGCAGAGGAATTATTCAGGGCATTTTATGGCTGTATTATTGGGCTACAACACTTTTTTCAGGCTCTCTCACCTATTTTATATGACAATACATGCAGAATAATTACTAACCTGCCTGGTGGCACAGCCTTAGCAGCCTATCTGCATAGGCTTGCTAATTCGCAGCACGGACACCTACAGCTGTAAAGTAAATGAAAGGATATTGAGACATACCTATCCATTATATAGACTAAATTAGCATGTCTTAAATACTGCATTCCATGGCTACCTTCTCAGTAGTGGGGCATCTTGCATGTCACGGGCCTCCTGTATCCATTGGTTCAGAAGGTCATGCTTCCGTCTCTTCAGGTCTGCATGGTGGTGACGGACCTGCTCACCAGTCCGAGGGATGCTTGTGGCACTGGTAAGATCATGAGCTAACCGGTTCCAAGCCTCTGCTTTGTACTCCATCCCATGGAACTGGCCCTGCAGGAGTCTTGACCCATGATGGTGGACAAGGAGCCAAACCATGTATTTTGACTCCTTAATGCCCCAGCGTTGCATTAAGAAGTGAGTACCCTGTCCAGCACTAGCCATTCTAACTGCAGATGGGAGCTACAATCAGTTATGGCAAGTATTCCCGCTTATGGAGCTTAAATATGCCGCATTTCCCGCACTTTTTTGTGATTGGCCATTTTTGAAAATTCTCGGCTGACTGCAGACCTGCTTAACAATGGTTAATCTACCATTTATAAGTATATGTTTGTTAATGGTAGCTGTTTATCCTAAGCTGTCATGGTTTAGTGATTCAGTACTTTGATTATGGTGAATGGTGTCCTGGGTTCGAACCTCGTCATTGCTTTTTATTTTACTACTGTCCAGACAGGCTAGGAGGTGTGGCTGTGTTTAGGCAACTTTGCTCTACATTGCTCCATGTTGCCCTATGGTGCGCTGGTTAGCGCTGTGCGCACCTCCACACAAACCTATTGCGCTGGGTAAAGCGCTGCTTAGCTATGGGCAACTATATTGCGCTGGGTAAAGCGCTGCTTAACTACGGGCAATTATATGTCAAGA
Organism: Protopterus annectens; assembly: GCF_019279795.1. Taxonomy (NCBI): domain Eukaryota; kingdom Metazoa; phylum Chordata; order Ceratodontiformes; family Protopteridae; genus Protopterus; species Protopterus annectens. The sequence continues at coordinate 1,332,973,683 of NC_056733.1, forward strand.
TCCTTCTTATATTTATATATATACATTTTGTTCACTGATACATAGGTCATTTCAATGCTTTTTAGTAAAATTTTATTCATATATGTCAGGAATTATTTCATATACTAATTTAAAACATAAAATAGAAAGGGGAGTTGTGGGACTCAAACCATGAATATCTCCTCTCTGTGCAAAGGCTCTACCACTATGCTATTGCTATTTGGCTTAATTTGCATAAACATTTCTTATTATGCTCTTCAATGTCGAAATTGCTAACTGCAGCTAAGCAATGGGCACACCCGCGCAAACACGTGAAAATACGGGCAGCTATATCGGGAATTATAAAAAAAAATTAAAGTTTTACATTTTATAACTGTACTGGGGGTTTACAATATGAGGGAGTGTAGTTTTGGGTATGCAGACATTTGAGCGGACTTGCTCATGTGTGTTGACATTTCACAATTCAGACACTTGCAGTGGCGTGGACCTTTGGACTGCTCGGCAGTCAGACACGCCCCCTGCCTTCCTGCATGGTCCGTGTTAGACTTGGAGTGGAGTCAGCGTGCCCTCATGAATATGCATGGCACGCTGATGTCATACTGTTCAACTGCAGTTTCTAAGTAAGACTTATTTAGTCTTACACGGGGGATTAGTGAATCCTGGGGCCAGTGATTACAGTGTCTTATGTATAGACAGACACAAAGTTATAAAATGCCAGGATTTGTAGGCAGAAATGAGGGCAATGTGGAAGAAGGATAACCAGAAGGTTTCAATAGTAGTTGGAGCAATGGGTTTGATAAAAAAGAATATACAGTCTTATTTAGATATGCTACTGATACATGTAATTCCATATGAATTGCAGAAAGAGTCAATTCAGGGAACATTGCAGGTGCTGCAAAGAGTACTTTTGGCTAACATAGAAGATTGAAACAATACTAATTTCATGAACTTTAATCATACTTTGACTAAGGAAAGGGGTCAATTCCTGTCATGAGATTAGAAACCCAAAATATTTGGAGAAATTAAGAGCTAGCATATCACAAAATAGAGCAACCAAAGTGATGCAGTCACAACTGCCATAATGTCACACTGAAACCAATAAGTATAGAATAGCATCTTAAGTGTCTTTTTTTGTAATTGAACGTCTGTTTTATTGCTGGAAAGTTTCAAAATGAAATCTCAAAATGGGAGCAGGATATGACCCATTATACATTGGCAAAAGATACAATGGTTCAGAAGTATTCACTTCCACAGTTTAACATTTTCATTAATCTCAATTTCCATTGTGGGTGTTATGTTGAACTTCCACTAAGTAAGCAAAGTGTAATACTGGCAAATAATACTGCCTTACTGAGTTGTCGTTGCATCAAAAGTAAAAATCGTATATATTTTATCAGAAAAATATAAATTAACACGGGGTCAAATTCAGCATAACGTACACCGAAATCCATTTGGGTAGAGTAGGAAACTTGTGTCTTTTATAGCAGAATAACTTGTTATTAATGCCTGAAAGTCTCAAGGTGAAATTTCAAAGGGGGCTGGGATATGGTAATTTCTGCATAGCCACTAGATCCTAATGTATCACGCTGCTTAACCTGCAGGTGCAGCTTATCCCAGAGATGGGGAGGTACTGTGTAATGAAGCTCTCTGTCGTGATCTATTTATCTGCTGGTAAATACTGAGAACCTGATTCATGTGGTTGCTAGGTTGTTAGGCTTGCAGAGATATTGTAACTCAAGGACAACAAAGTTCCCTAACGGTATGGTAGGTACATATCACCCCTCAAGATTCTGTAAGATACTGAGAAAAGGGATAGAGTTTCAAGCCTCACTTTGTTAACTCAGGATCTTTAAGCTCACAACCTTCTTAGTTAAGAACCTCTTGGGCTTCTCTAGTTGTTTGATCAAGACAGGTGTACTCTAAAATGGTCACTGTACTATATAATTAGTCTAATCAGTGCTGAATATAAAGAAGTGATGATGACATCATTGGATCTGGTGGATGTTCCCTTTGCTATTAGTCATACTAAGCAGATGGATTTTTTCGCTACAGTTGCCACTTGATGGTCAAAGGAAAGGATGCTTGTAACCTGAACACCAAGGTCCCCGTCTACATTTTCATTTAGTATTACAGTATTGTCTACTATATGATGAGGGCAGGGGTTGTTTGCCAAATTAAATGATACTACAGTTTTCACATTTAATTACAGCCATTTTCAGTACATCAGGTATTATCTAGGGTAAGTCCTCACCAAAGGGTACAGAAGTCAGAGGACACTTTGACAATAACGACTAGTTTACAGTAATCTGCAAATTTAGTTAACAAACAATCCTGATTCTTACTTTAGAAGTAAATGACAAAAATAAGCGTATTCTTTACAGAGCACTGGGGACTCTGTCAGTTACCTTCATACTTTAATTATTATTTTTTAGCCAGTTTGCTATCCATTTTAATATATAATGATCCATATTTAAAACATTTAGCTTACTTACAGTACCCGCATGGGGTACAGTATTAAACATTTTGGCTAGGTCAAGATACACTGTGTGAACAGTATGACCACTGTTGACAGCCTATGTGACCCTCTCAAAGAAGTTAACTAGATTTAATAGAAAGTATTTCCATTTGACAAAGCCAAACTGTTAAGGGTCTTGCCTGATGAGATTTTTGATATCATAATTAATGAGATCAGTTATATGCTCCATAGGGTTATAGATCAGGCTTGAAAGGTTGACAGGTCTATAGTTACTGGGCTCTATGGCAAAGCTATCCTTGTAGAGGGACACCACCACTGCAGTGTGCTATAATTCAAGAATAAATGTTGTGGCTAAGCTTGGGATAAACAATTTGTGAAGTAGTTCAGTCAAGGTATGTGTGGCACTGTATATTAAACATCCAGGGATGTTGTCAGATCTCATGGAGAAAGTACATTAGATCTTTGATTGCATATTCAGAACACATTCCTTGATGATAGCAGGGGATATAAGGAACTCTATGATATCTAGATTCTGGATATATATTTTGGGGTGAAGCTTCCATTAAACTTGTTTGCTTCTACTATTAGTGATGTCTGTTTGGCCAGAATATATTTTGGATAAGTTCTGAGCATTGCTGGGTATTGTTCCTTGGGTTCCTAACTTAGCTAAATAAAGACCTGTGATTGTTCTTAACTTCAGAAGCAAGCCTATGTTTATGAGTTGCTTTACTAGTCCTAACAGTAGTTTTCAGTTCCCTCGTAATGACTTTATACTATTCGTATTATGAGGGCTTTTGGATCTGCTGTATAATTTAGTTTTTCTTCTTCTTGTACAGTTTCTTTATGTTGGTTGGCCACCAGTGGGGTTTGCTTTTCAATTTCCCATTGTATTTGCTCTGGTTGAAACTGCTAATTCTATGTGTTTGTCTAAGTAGAAGCAGAACTCCTTTATGAAATGATCTGCAATGTCAGCATCTAAGCTGGTGCTGTCATGGGTGAATTTTGACATATAATTATATGAGGTTTGCCTATTTAAAGTCTAAAATTAGCTTCAGGAGTTTTAGAGATTTTGAAGGCAAATGTCATAAGATTATGGTTATGAAATGAGGTAGGAAATATCTGAGAAACAGTACATGTATATGATATGTTCCTAAAGACCAGCTCTAGAATATTAAGTAATCTGGCAGATATGTTAACTATTTGTTGCAAAGAATTTTTTTTAATTAAGTCTAAGCCCTTCTGAACATACCCTGCATTGGAGGTGTAGGTACTCCTATTAACTGTTGGGTAGTTAAAGTCTCCCAAATTAATGGAGTTATAGTTAATAGGGAGTTCTCTGACTACATTCAGAAATCTAGCATGACCATCTGGAGACATGGGAGGTATCCTATATCAGGCTATAAGTTAGTAGTCTGTGTTATTTATGATGATCTAGAGTTTTGTGAGCTCTGTTTTGGGACTCTGGAAATTTGGCTGGAGGTGATATGGTCCTTCACAAATATGGAAACACCACCAGAATTACCATCAGGCCTGAAGGTATGGTAGGGACAAATCCTAGGTATGGAAGGAGTTCTTCCTTTATAGTTAATCCAGGTCTCAGTAATTATACAATCATGTGTATGTTTCAGATGCAGAAGAGCTTCAAAACTAGGTAATTTGCTTTTGAGACTTCTGGCATTGAGAAGAGCCACCTTACTGTGGTTCAAATTAGGGTTTGATAAATTTGCTACATTGGAGTATCCATTAACTGGGACTCTGCCTAAAAAATACAACTATGGGAACTGGCAAAGACTAGTTAGTATGCAGAAGTCCATGAATGAGATGTGCAGATCATCCCTTGTGAAGCAAGTTGGACTATCAATCATCTTGTTCTATGCTGACACATACTGGATTCCACAAGAATGACACCATCTATTCACCCAATTGTGTTTTCTTTGTACCTGGACATCATTCTTGGCGAAGAAAGGATTCTACTGAGGATCTTACCTGAATTTGTTGCATGCATAGAAAGCTCTGTAATGTCTCTGAATGTCTCTCAAGATTTTTTCTCCCAGGTCATTCACTTTCAGATAGATCATCATTATGTTGTAGTCATGTTTGCCCTGAGAAAGGGTCTTTAGGGCTCTTGTAACATCAAAGATCCTGGAAGCCAAAAGGCAGTTGACTGTAATCCTATCCTTAGCCTGTCTTGTGGGTGATGAAAACATATGCCTTTCGCAAAACAAAAATGAACAAGCTCGAATCTTGCTATAACAAGATAGCTAAATTTGCCTCCAACCAGCCTCATAAATCACATCACTGTATTGCCCTCCACTACTTGAACTGCTTAGAACTCCCAAACTTACTTTCATTAAATCAACTATTAATTGCCCATACAGTCATGTATAAATCTGATAACTGCCCAGCTCTCTCTGACCTTGTTCAATCCTATACTAACTTAAAGTCTCTTAGGTCTGCTGATAAAATGTTGCTTAAAGTTAACACAACTCGTAACTCACATGGAGACTCCTTATACTGTCATAACACTGGAATTCTCTTCCTCAACATATTACATCCATCAGTAATACTCATACCTTCAAACAGAGTCTAGAACAATATTGCTCTTCTCATTGGATATGCTCCTGTTCTCCCCCAGACTAACCTGTTCCCACCCTCCTCATTTCTGTCTCTCTTCTTGCTCTCACATAGCCTCATTTCCTCCTTTGGTTATGATACTTACCTTCATTTGATCATTTTTTTCCATTTCTAGTGCTTCACATTCACACACACACACACACACACACACACACACACACACACACACACACACATATATATATATATATATATATATATATATATATATATATATGAATTAAAAAAAAATAATACTGTTTTTGTTCTGAATTAATTGTTGTAATGATGTTCTGTTTATTTATGCTGATTGTTAACAATGTGTCATTTGTTCTCCCTCAAACATTGTATATCATGACTTATGTTTAACTATGTTACTTCCCTGGAGCTTTTCTCCCTGGGTCTTCACTGAAAACGGGCTACTTACTCAGTCAGACATTACCCGGTAAACAAATGTAAATAAAATAAATAATAAAAACTGAGCCACCAATTGGTGAGACATTTTTTAAGTAGAGTGTTTAGGAGTCCAAGACTGAGAACAACCTGAATCTTTTATGATTTTATGCTGTAGGTGTGTAGAGAGGAAACCTATTCTTACAAGTTTTAGGAATCTTTGTTAAGATTTTTAACAGCTTTAGCCTATGATGTGCTTTTGTTGAGAATGTGGTGGAGAAGATGGTGTATGTGTGAGTGTATGTTGCTCACTGTGCGTTGTTTTAGATAAGAGGGATGCCTCCATGTTAGTTAAATATTTGCATCTCTCACAGACAAAAAGGCAGACTGTACTAGCTATCCCCACATGCAATCATTACATTGCACGTGTTATAGCATCTGTAAACCTGGAGAGGAGTAAAAACAAATTATTACTTAATAAAACAAAAATTTAATTAACATCTCAATGAAATATTATCTGAAAGATGTCTCTTTTCATACCGCAGAGGAAGAACAATTAATTCTTATTTTACACATTATAAAAGGCACAATCCTCCAATAACCATCCAGACTACATTATTTGGTGACCCATTAAGGGGCTGTTTTCCTTGTGGCCATTGCAGTGCATGCAGACATATCAATAAAACCATGAAATTTACTAGCAGGAATACTGCTAAGATATACCAGATAAATATTTTTGGTAACTGCAGCATTGATTGGGTTATCTATTTGGCCACATGCACATGTTTTTCATTTTATGTTGGTCAAACATCTAGACCCCTCAGGTTTTGTATAAGTGAACATCTTAGTGCTATTAGAACTTGTAAAATGTCTAATGCTTTGTATAAACACACTACCATCCACAAAACTGCCCAATTCAAATTTACTATTATTGACAAAATCAACATGCACAGAACTCTTAAAACCGGATGGCATGAGAAACTTAATAATATGGAGTTTGCATGGATTACTAGGTTGGGGGCTCTATTTAAACCAGATTTAAATGAAAATGTGTAATTTTTCATGCCAATCTAGTTTTACATTTATTAATGAAACTTTGGTTGTTTTTGTATATTTATAAAACAATCTTTATATTACTAAGTTCAACTGCATGTGTGTATAGCTTTAAAACTCTTGGCTATATAAGCAGGAACCAAGATGCACCATTTGTTTTGTTTTTTGATGCACTGATGAAGGCTAAAATTATAGCCGAAACCAGTTTGCAAGTTGTTGTCACTTTTCAAGATTGATGTTGCTTAATTTAAGCATTCAGCCTTTTTCTTCCGGTGCTGGTTCGTTTTTTGTTTTTTCTGGATTATTGGTTGAATTGTGCACCAGTTCACCATGCGTGTATTTGGACTGTTCCTAGCTGTGTGCAGTGGGACATAACTGTGACATATGTAGCTCAGCATTAAATGTCAAACATCTGATCATGTTATCTATGTTCTGTATAGTACTGTGTATAATGGCTGTTTGGGGGAGTAGTGCAAACAGCTATATAAACCTGGATGTGACAGAGTAACACATGCATGATAGTCATATAATGTGTAGCTTAGCATTGGCAACTGCTGTACCAGGCTAGTATAGTAATGTAGCATTAGCAGCTATAAATACTCCCTGTAATATTACTGTTATGCACACATGTGACAACTGTTCATGTTGTAGCATGGCCCAACAGGTCATCTGTGAGGTCTACGGACTTACAACAGTGTGGATCTTGTGTGTGTATGGCACACACATATGGAGAGATATTTATGTGTCAGATATATTAGCATCTTAGCATGTGCATAGAGCAAGGATCATACTGCAACTGTTTGTGAAGGGTGGACATATATATGTTGGTGAAGGTTGTTATGTGCATATTTTTATGTAGGTTGTAGTGTGTGGCAAACAAGACAGTGTACAGTGCTGGTATATGACATGTGGTGTTTAAACGCTGTGGGTATGATTTGTTAGGTTTTTAGTCTTCCAGACAGGGAGTCCTGCTAAAGATACATGGGCTGAGAATACCTTCAATGCATTCTGCACAAGACTGTGCAATATTATTACATAACTGTATCCCTCTCAACCTTTGCATAATTGATATTCCCACCATCAATGGTGGACTGTATATGTGCCTATATGTAAATCTATATGTACACCAATGGATGTTTATATGTACGCTCAAGCTCAATGTTGTAAATGTATTGCCATCCCTTTTGTTAATAACCCTGTACCCATGAACTACCACAAAGTTGGTAATCTACTCAACATCAAAAGTGTGATAAGAGACCACGGGACACAGGTGGACAGTAGTGTCCCCTTTGATAATCACAGTGCCACATTAGTCATGTAAACTGTGTATGGTCCACATGTCATCAGAAAAGGTGTGTCATCCATGGAAAAAGAGGTCAGTGTTCCACTCAACTCATCAGTCATAAAACCCATCATAGAGTACAATGGCCCTTTTGGTATGTACCTCAGAAGACATCTAAAGCAACTGTAGACGCCAGGCACATACCTCACAAAGAATATTACCAGACTCAAACCAATGCCCTATGCAGACTGTCTTAAAAAAACACAGCTACACTGTGTCACATACCGCCTACCCAGAGGCAACCTCTGCCTAACATACAAAGCTATGCCAAACCCACAGGTGTTGGACATGCTCCATGTAAACAGATCAAAATCCCTACAAGCTACACACTGTACTGATCTAAACCTTGTAACGTCAAAAAGCAGAACATGCTGGGGTGGTACATTCTCATCTCAGACGCATACCATACTCTGGAACTAACTACCTATCAATAGCAAAGAAAGGTCCTCATTAGCAGTTGTCATGAATAATCATGATGAATGGATGTGAGATAGAAAATACAACCCGGGAATCACCTCTGTGGCTCTGCATGACAGGGGCACATGAACTTAAATTACATGGGTGTTGAAGGGCAGGGTACCGTATGGCTATGCTTCTATAGGCCCTACGGCTAACAGCCTATTAGCTACCTAGGACCCGATACACACATGCATGTACTTGTTGCATTAATTGCTATGTGAGGTTGACTGAGAGTGATGGTGAATGTGTAGGTGAATGTGTCAATGTTGTGTATATGTGTGATAGCCTAGTGGGAAAATGTTTATATCATGGTATGTAGTGTTCTAGCTCTGATCCCCGCAAAAGATATGTATGCTATTGCTAGGCAGGAAAAGCAGTATGGCATATGGTGTGACGTAATCCCATGATGTTGACTGGAGTGTGCCATTGTAGGCTAAAGCAGTACATGTATGCTAATTGATTGTTAACACTAGTGAATACAAATCCCATATGAACTGTAGTATTACCTGAAGCTGTAGGCTTACACAGCACAGTATGGTGTATATCCACATTGCTTGGAAACACTGCTTTGTTTGTTACCTGTAGTCCTCACACATTACATACCTCAGGCATAAGGTTTTGTAAGTGCTGACACACAATACTGTATGGTACACAGGTAAAGCTCATCTGGGTTGCCATACCTTTGTGTCTTGTAGGTATGTCTGATGTGTGTGTGGGTATGCCTGTAACATGGCCTCGGTTGTATGTGTGTTACAGGATATAAGTGCATATCTAGCGACATGCATAGTGTAGTACAGCAGTATGCCATCTATACTGATGAATGTGCACATATGTTACTTAGGGGTTTGCTATCAACAAGTAGTGTGGTGTACTGGTAGTACTGTAACTGTACTTTACAATCATTTCAATGGATGACATATTTCTGTATGCATTAGCTTCATATATACCTCCTGTGGCTAGGTGGTGCATTATGTCACATACAGTGTGCCATGTACTGTTGTATAGTCTTACATACTGGTTTCACTTTGTTGCTGTGCAGAACATGGTTTAATATATAGAAAGTGCCAGGCACTGTCAGGCAGTTGTGGGCTTAGCACTGATATGTGGTATTAAAAGTGTGTATCTACTGACAGCCAATTGGTTGCTATATATGGCATTTAATTGATATCTGTACTTTAGAATGTTAAGTGTGCCACATGACTTGCTCACAATTATTGTTTTATTGTCTTCCAGGGACATGTCTCACCATCGCAACCCTGAGTATTCCCCTGAAGAGGAGGAAATCATAATATCCACCCTAGTACAACATCACACCCTGCTGTTCTCCAGAACCAGCTAGGACCAGCATGAGCGCACTGCACTGTGGCAAGATGTTGTCTGTCGGGTTAATGATGTAGGCATGCATAACTGGACTTATGAGCAGGTACGCCATCACTGCAGTGATTTAATTAGACATGTCCAGCAGCATAACTCCGATGTCCGCAGACAACAGCTTGCCACAGGTGGTGGTGCAGCATTACATCTGCCCCTCACCAGAGTGGAAGAGCTGCTCCTCAGCATGGTGGCTCCTGGCCAACCACTACAACAGACATGTGTCATCATAGAGGCTGGAGTCACCCAGCAAGTTGACTCAGAACGTGCAGGTAATATGGCATATCTGTAGACTACTGTTAGCTCGATTGTTAGAACATGCATATGTCAGATGTGTACTGTGTATTTAGAAGATGTGGAGCCTGGTGTTGTGCAATACTGATAATTTGGAACATAATCTGTATGCCTGTGACTGTCAACCATTGTACTACTGTAAAATTGCAAACTCACAGCAGCAATGCCATCGTTGTTGACACTGACAAACTGTCTCATATCCTTGCAGGTCCCTCTGGTGTGACAGCAAGACAGCAGACCCATGCTGGTGAATGTTCTACATTTAATATACCAAATAACATGTGCATGTTATAGGTGAGTTGTAGGCCATATACACATGTAAAACACCTACACATAATGCATGCTCTGCATGTTTTCTGTGGGACTATGCACATCTCAGTAACATGAGTAGCTGCCTCAAACACATGCAATCCACAGAGCATCATAAACAATTGTGGTACACTTTAGTGGACATTGTATAGGCAGAGTCAATACATATGCACACAACATACACCACTTTGTCATACACAGTACATGTTAATATGATACACATGGTGCATTTAGACACCTGCTGTAAGGTCAGACTCCAGTATCCCAAATGTCATCCACACAGCACACATACTATACCTGAGGGGTAGAGGCCTATCATGGGGCAGTGCGACACTCTTCAACACACAACACATTCATGTTAGGCAATGCTCCCTATTGAACACCTTACATACCCATGTAACAACTGCCTGTGAAATGGTTAATGTAGCCACAGTGCTGTAGTTCAGGTACAGCAAGATAGTTGCCAGTGTGGCACACATTAGTGGCCTTGAGTGACCACATGATGCTGCCTGATGATGGCTCATGGTACTACACTACATCCAGTTACAGTAACTACAGTACTACACATAGCATTCATTGCTATACACCTGCCAGTTGTGTGCATCCAGCCATGGTATGTATACCTGTGAGTGATGGTGCACAGGACATTGAAAAGCATTTAATACTTGCACAGCAATGTTGTGTCCATGTAGACATTGTGTTCCAGGGTGAGGCTAATCACTGAACAACACACATGCATCAAAGACATGTATACTGTTATTAACAAGGACTCTCTACACTCACACTGCATGTTGTTGAGCAACACACATCCTGCATGCTGACACGTGTGATAGGACTCTTTGGCTTGTGATACTGTACTCCACCATCAACCACTAATGAGTATGTTCTGGATTGCTGTTGGTGTGTGTGTGTGTGTGTGTGTGTGTGTGTGTGTGTGTGTGTGTGTGTGCATGTGTCTACCTTAGTGAGTAGTGTATTTGTGTTCATGTGTGCATGTGTTCATGTGTTCATGTGTGCATGTGTGCATGTGTGCATGTATGCATGTGTTCATGTGTGCATGTGTGCATGTGTGCTAACATCATGTACATATTGTAAAGTGTGTTTCCTATCTTCCTCTCACAGGTGCTGAGGTTGTGTTGGTTGAGTGCAGCAGGGAACCTGAAGTCACTGCCACAAATAGTGGAAATGATGATACATGTGTTGTGGCACAGCCAGGTTTGACAGGGTCTGTCGTTGGGCCGCCAATCGACAGTACACAGCTTTCCACCCCATCTATGCGCACATTTATACTGCCAATACATCCCTCATCACCAATAGCCTTAGCTGAGGGATAGCATACAGTAGGCATTGACCAGCATAGTGTGGTATCTATGGCACATACATCCCCTCACAGCAGCCATACCCATATTCCTGGAATAGTACCAGGCAGATGTCCAGAGGTTCTCATGGGAGCACTGCTGTTTGTAATGCCCCTGGCAGACGTGCCCCCACAGGTCTTACAACCTCAGGTATGTTCCAGGCTGTAATGCAGGCAAAGGCATGTATGGAACGGTACACCAGACAGGGATTAAGGGTGCAGAGGGCCCATAACACCGCTATCAATGACAGTATCCGTGACCTTGCCGGTGCCATCCATAATTACACCAAGGTCATTGATAGACATTGGAGGGAGACATTAGATGTCCTCTGCAATGTCATGTCCATGTGCCAGGACAGTGCAGGACTGCTGAGACATCAACGTGGACGTATGCCAGCAACATCATTGGCTGGCAGTCATCGCGGACGACATACAAGTCACAGCCACTCCCATAGTGGCAGTACCAGCCCCAGCAATGTTGGGGCTGGGCTGTCAATAGACCATCATAGAAGACCATGTGCATGTGGCTCTGGCCAGTCCCAGCAGGGACATTGGTCCAGTCAACATCCCTCTGTCTCTGATGATAGTACCCATTCTGGCTTAGTACCCGATACTGTCCGTGGCACCCCTGCCAGGCACAGGTACTGTGTCTGTGGCCAGAGACGGTGATCTGTACAGCCTAGCAGGTACAGTCTGTGGCTGTCCCACAACCTCCCATATATGGCAGCCACATGGTGGAACTGTGTGCATGCAGACACACACACATAAACCAAACACCTAGGGCTAACACATACACACAAACATTACATCAACATTGACCCATGCTGTACTGTTGTCCCTCACACACACACACACACACACACACACACACACACACACACACACACACACACACACACATGCATACATGTCGATTGGATGGGTCATTGCCAGGCTCTGGCAAACCAACAACACACCCTGTGCATATGATGAAACTGTGCCACCTCCTGTCATCTGTAACATTGATGCAGGAACAGGCTAACATGGTGCTGATGCACAGTGTGACTTTATAGCAGTGTAGCAATGTTAGCATGTTGTCAACAGTAAAGTGTAATGATATCCTTGTAGGTATATCTGAGCAGGCATGATGCATTAAAGCTATGATTATCAAGGTAGTATTGTTTACACCAGTTTTAATTCCAAAAATGTATTGTCCGCCCATGTGCCACTTGACTGATGTGTGTAGTTCTGGCAGCATGTGTTGGTGAGTGGACAGTACATGTGTGATGTGTACAGTACAGATTTGCAGGTGTACATTTGTGAACATGGTGGAGGTGCACTGTCTGCATGTACGTGCATAGTGGACACATAGGAAGGGTGACATGCCCTGTATTACACAGTGTCAACACTTCATAGTTTCTATTGGTGGCCAGTATGCATTTTACTACACATATGTTTTAACTTGGGTACACATGTGTGTATGACATGGTTTGACACTATGCTGTGGGTGATACTGTTACTATCTGTCATTGGTTTGCATTCTGGTAGTATACACAACCTCAACAGCCTGACTATAACCAATCGTTAGATGATGTCTTGACAACTGACACACAGATGTAGGAAACTCAGTAGCATTTGGATCCTTCCGGTACTATACTATACCAGTAACCAGTGGTATTGACCGCCACCCATTCCTGGGACTACTTCTGTTTGACATGTAGCCCTCTTAGGTACAAGCAAACACACTAGGGATATGTCCGTCCACATCTGGAAATGCATACAGTGGCCTACAATGCATTCTCCGGATGAGACACTTATCCTCCACAAGGGTATCATACAGACAGATACCTGTTGTCCAACCCATGCTGTAAAGCTATAAGCCAACTATAGCATAGTCATCCACATTTACTAAACATAGTATCCCGACAGTACCACATAGGTATTAGAACCCAACATGTAGAACGGGTACCGATGTGTACATACAGCCAAGTGTTATGTCATCTGTCCTTTGGTATTCACATTTCCAAAGGTATTCTGAAGTCCCTCGGTGTATCACATAAGGAATAAGGGGTCTGTATGCATATCCACAAAGTTGTTGTACACCTATAATGAATGTCCATTATTGACAGACTTTGTTGTGTTGAACATGTCTGAAATATTCCCCAGGCATGAGCCTTCACTCACACTATTCTATAGAAACTATCATGGGTGTGTGTGTCACAGAGGACCAAGGCCACAGATCACTACAGTGGCTGGCCTTGTCACAAACATACATATGTGACCTAAGGTTTGAGAAGCAGCAGCACAATCTGTCAAAGGTAACAGATGTATTCATGTAGAAAGCAGGCTTCACACCTATGAACTAATTGAGGTCACATGTACATATATGTATTTGCCACACGGATACCTGAAGTGTGCAATGCACATACTGTTGTTTTACTGATATGTCATACAGTACTAAAAGTAAAACCCACAACACATTGACCAACAGTGTCACACACACACACGCAGCACTTGCAGGATTCAAACACCTACCTAACTATGTTATGATACTAGAGAGATACGCATTAACATCACGCGCTATATGCTTTACCTGGAGTGTTCATTTCTCTGCTATATTTGTGGGATGCTGACATCATCAGACTTGCCTACGAGGAATATACCACTTTTAAGGTGTTTTCCTAGTCTCCAAAAAGGGCACTTCTCTCAAAGGAAATCATACACAAGCATACACCACCCACACGCACTCAGCAATTGCAGGATTCAAACCCATACCTCACTATGTTATGATACTAGAGAGATACGCATTAACACAATGCACTGTATGCTTTATTGGGAGTTTCCATTTCCACTGCTATATTTGTGAGATGTTGACATCATCAGACTTGCCAAAGAGGAATATTCCACTTTTAAGGTGTTTTCCTAGTCTCCAAAAAGGGCACTCCTCTCAAAGGAAATCACATACAAACATATACCCCCCCCCACACACACAGTAATTGCAGGATTCAAACCCCTACTTCACTATGTTATGATACCAGAGAAATACGCATTAACACGACGTGCTATATGCTTGACTGGGTGTTTTCATTTCTCCTGCTATATTTGTAGGATGCTGACATCATCAGACTAGACATGGTAATGTGTGTGCACTTTGTTTTATGCAGCCCAGGACTGAGCCATGGGGGACAGCAGGTGTTACCAGCTTGAACAGGACTCCACAATCCTTACCTTGTGTGATCTATCTGTGGCCCAGTTTCCAATCCATCAGATGACAATACATATTTATACACAGGTTGTTGATTTTGTGGATACGACATGTGTCTGGGATGTTGGAAAAGGGCTATTCAAAGTCTATGTGGGACGTGTGTCGCTCATTTCAGTGATGTATGTCCTGGGTGGCTGCCTTGCAAACAGTCTAGCAGGTTTGGGAACCATGATCTGCCCATGACCAAACTAAAGTTGGTAGGGTTGTGTGTTTGTAGGCTTCCAATAGCTCTGTTTATGACTTCAATCATGATGGACTCCATGGCCTTGTAGATCAGACTTCATAGGCTTATAAGACTATAGATCCCATGGTCTGTTGTGCACCAACACTTGTGGAGTGTGCCATATGTTGCTGCAACCCATTCAGCAGTTTCATATCCTGTAGAGAGGTTGAGGCTCAACAGACTGTTCAGGTGCAGGGTCCGTTTGTTCTGCAGTTCACTTATGACACATATAGGGAAACAATGTAATCCAATTGATGCCATGTTTTCAGCTTTAGAAGGAGCTGTTTACCCATTCTACGTGTGATATCTCCTGGTATGATGATAGGGCCTTTTGTCAGTGGGAGGTGGGTATGTATGTATGGGCCTGTCTGACAGGATGTTGGCATTGTCAGTCATTTACAGTTGGCCCTGACTCAGGACATATATGAGTGTACATTGCTATTTATGACATAGCTGAAGGAAGTGTCATGGTTCTGTCTGGACTCCTTCGCAGATAATCTTTCCATAACCTGGACTGGATAATGTTTGGAGTGCACATTGTTTATTGATGATACTGATGGCAGGTTTTTTGTCTTCTTTGCTCTTCCACTTTCTATGAGCAACCTAAGTATCTGTAGTACATATTTGATTATGACAGGGTTCCAATATATTATGTATGTGTCTGTTGTCATATAACTGTGTGCCAAGGCAGGATTGGTGAATAGTGAGAGGTTCCTGGGTTAACACATGCAACTGCCAGATATGCGTGTGGCCCACTGCTGTACTCAGACATGGCCTAAGTGTGTGAGCATGCCCAGTTTGGCCTTTCAGTATGTTGTTGCCTGACATTTGCTGACGTGTGTGAACACGCCCAATATTAACATTTATACTATATGTGTGTTGAAAATCAAGTTGTATTTTTACTGCAGGGTTCACCTTTGTGTCATAACTCTACAGGGATTATGCTGTGCCTGCAGGGTTTCCATGAGACACTTTGCAAAGACTTATCAACATTTCTACGTACAGGCTGACCAGTGAAATGCTGTCATGGTTTAGTGGTTCAGTACTCTGACTATAGTGCACAGTATTCTGGGTTTGAGGACTGTTACTGCTTTATATTTTCATACTGGGCAGACCAGACTGCTTAAGGACCAGTAAAGCAAATATGAGTATGTTTACCTGCTTTTGCTCAACTATGCCCAACTTTGACCGAACTTGCCCAACATTGCTGAACGTTAACCAACATTGCTGAATGTTGCCCAATATTCTCAATATTGCCCAAAGTTGTGCTAGTTAGTGTGTGCAATTTTGTTTACATATACTAAATAGTGGTAAAAGCTGTTTAGCACTGCTTTATATTGCTTAAAACATGGCAATCATGCCTCAGGTGGTGCTGCAGGGCCGCCAATGTCGGATGCACATAGTACACTCCCTATACATGTTTGAAAACAGGTAGTGTCAAGTTAGGCATCCCTTTTACTATACGTGCGAGTCAGAGAGAGGTATAATTTCCAGGGTTCCTACAGAGCCAGTGTATGTGCTATGCGTTGCCTCTTTGCCAAGGCCAAAGCATACTGGGCACACCTCCTTCTGCCTACTGGGACAGGCTCAGGTTCTTCCTCCTCCGGGTCACGCTCTGCCTGTGATGGCCTTGGCAATGGTGGGGGGCTGTTTGGCCTGGCCCTATGCTGCTCCTGCTGCAGCTGTTTTTGCATGATCATATTATGTAGCATAGCACATACCATGACAATTTGGGTACATGCAGTTGGTGAGTACTGCAAGGCTCCACCAGATGTGTCCATGCACTGGAACCATGACTTGATTAGCCCAAACACACACTCGATTACATTTCGTGTTTGTGCGTGTGCCTCATTATGGCGTTCCTATTCAGGTGTGTGTGCATTTCTGATGGGTGTCATCAGCCACGGCTCCAGTGCATATCCAGCATCCTCCACTAGGTGACTATGAGGGATGTCCCCATTGACAAATGTCTGGTACAGCTGTGTCAGATGCCAGATATGGGAATCATGTTAGCTTCCAGGGCAGCCAGCACACACATTCAGCATTATGCCCTGGGCATCACACACGACCTGGCAGTTGATGCAGGGGAAACCCTTGCAGTTAAAGTAGGCCCTACCCCACTAAACAACTGGTGCCTTGATGCGTATGTGCATGCAGTCTATTGCACCCACTACCTAAGGGTATTCTGCTATTTGCTGGAAAAGATGCATATTGCTGGCCAATACCTCAAGGGAATTGGGGAAATATACATGATCACCGACATGTGCTGACATGGCATTCAGGAACTGGTGCAGTACCCTGGATGCTGATGCCTGTGAAATCCCCATCATATCACCAGTTGGTCTCTGGAAGGTACCTGTTGCTAGTATTCTTAGGCCAACACATACCTTGGTTTCCACTGGGATGGGTTCCCCTCTGTTTGTTCTGTGTGTGAGACGTGGCCTGCACAGCTCAACAATTTGCTGCATGAGGTCTCTGTCCACTCTATAGCGCTACACTATCTCCAGCTCATGTAGCCACTGGTAGGTTACCCTGGGCCTGTACACTCTTCTCCGTCTCCTCACTGTGGGTTGCTCAGCAGCATTCGCATTGCCAACACCCTCAGCATGTTGCATATGTCACCTTATAATAGCAATGGCAGCCCCTAACATTTCTTTGTCTCAGTAAAGCTTTTTAAGTTTTCACTTCTCTTAGTTTACTGCAGTGTTGCAGTGTCTCTGATGAAAACATGGTGGAAAGTTGTTTGCAGAGTTTTAAGTGCTGGGCTGGGCTGGGCTAGTGTACTGCCTGTGTAATTGCCTGATTCTGATTGTTTTCACCTGCTAGCTCTGCTAGTTCTCCTTGGTTAACTTCCTACTATTTGTTGTGCTTCTTTTTCCCTTTCTGTTTCCACAGGAGGCAGCACCGCACAATCAAGCGCAAACACGCGCACACCAGCTCACATGCGTGCACACATGCTTACACAGCCTAACACTTGCTGACTCCTGCTTGAACGCATGCACACAGGCGCAAATGCGCTTACACAGATTTCAACAACCTTACACATGCTTACTCCGGCTTAAACGCGCGCACACAGGTGCACACGCGCACACAGTCTTACTCGGATTTACAGGCGTGCACCGGCGTGCAAACACATTGCAGGCACTTCCACAAGAAACTTTAGTGTTATCCATGGCATACACCTTCAATTTCTTGGCTTTAGCTAGGATACCTGTTGACACGCCTCTTCCAGTGATGAGTAGCTGACAGCAAACACATGCCACTCTGCTCCAATGAGCTTACATTCTTTCATACATACCCCCCTCATGATGTCACCTATCTTCTACTCTGATACTCCCCTTATCCTACTCTTACACTCCACAGACTTTGCTCATATGCCATGTAAAATTGTGATTCGCTATCCTTACCCTCATTTGCATATGATTGCCTACTAATGCTTGGTTACATCTCTTAGACTGAGCTTCCTCCCTTACCAACCTCTACTCAGTAGCCATGTTGTCTTCAGCCTGCCATTCACTTGTATGGCAGTTGAATATTTTGAATAAAATCCGTATTTGTGGCTTTTATTTATTTTTTCATGGTTTTTATAGCGTAGCACTGTTGCATGGCGCTGCGCTATGCTTAAACTTCAGAGATCGAGGTAAAAAAAATTTTTTTTTTAATTTTGCAATGGGAAAAATTGCCAATGGCTGTATATTTGGCCATTGGCATGCTTCCTCAACTGGATGCATCCTTTATTTGGAGCTGTCACGGCTCTGTTTTGTTATTTGCAGAATGGTACTCAGTTGTCAACGGAGTGCATTTCTGCAAATAACACTACTCTTACTTGGACAGATTAGGGTTTCCTGGATCACAAATTTAACTCATTTGCATAGCTTTCGGCAGCGAATGAGGTAATTTGCATAACCTAACCCTGTCTGTGTAAGAGTCGTTTTAGGAGCACGCCCCTGCTGGCTGTTCCTGGATCGCTCAGCAGACATGTTGGCTGCATGGAGTCTTACTCTACTCTTAGACTCCGTGCAAGCCTTCATGAATCCGGCCCTGGGTGTAGCAATTTCAATGCTCAATGCTACTTTGTCTTCTTTTCATGGACTACTATATCTGGTTTTCTCACATCTATTGTTTTAACTGTTGGTAATGGGCAATCCCATCTGATATAAACTTCATAATTCTCTATAATTATTTGTGGCAAATGTTTCCAATGTTTCTCAACTACTTCAATAGATGTAATATTTACACAATCCCCAGTGCAACACACTTGACACATTATTATGCCTTTCAGTATATAGGCCCTCTGTCATTAAGGTATCACACCCAGCAACAAGGCATGCAACTCTTTCCACTTCTGTTTTACAGAATCTGCATTTGTCTGTTTCTCCCACATGTTCAATGGAGTTTGCAAACCAAAGTGTGCATTGTCCACTGTTCTGGGTCACTAATATTAACCTTTCATCTTTTGGTTTAAATTCACCTCTGCTTAATCATTCCTGCATCAAATCATGATCAACATGAGGTTGTTCTAGGAGTTTTCTGTACTTGCAACCATACCTTGCAAACTCTTAGAACAAGAAATCTGGACAAAGCCATAAATAAAAGTGGGACAAAGGCTCAAAAATAGGGACATTTTTTAAATATTGTTCTTACTAGCATAGAAAGTTGATAGAATAACAAGTTTTGCAATAGCATGATTTTTCTGAAGGGTATGAAGTTTGAAACTCAAATATCTGTCATTATTTTCTAACTTCAGTCTTTAATGATTTGCTACTAATTTGCCAGAAAACCACTAGTTTTATGAAAAACAGACAAAAAGTTTGAGGTAAAAATCTGGACATTCTGTGAAAATCTATGGTTGACGGGTATGCTTGCAACTATGTTTATGCCTTTTCCACATATTTTTGCCTTCTCATCTGTTCCTTCTCCATATAGGTTCATAGGTTCATAGGTAGGTACAAGGCTATCAGCCCAAGGGCCTACATAAGCCTAGCCAACAAGGTTCCCTGGCTTACGCCACCCAAGAAAGTTATTTTCCTGTGCCACTGTTGAGCAGAGACACAGAAGTGATCCCTGTGGTGTATTTCCTATTTCCCATCCACTCATCAAGATTTTTCTTGAACAGTGCTAATGAAGAACTTTGCTTGACATATATGGGTAGCCTGTTCCAGAGTATGGGAAGTCTCTGGGACAGGAATCTATCCCTCCAGCATGTCCTGTTTATTTCTGTGACCAGGTTTAGGTCCCTAGAGCATGTAGCTCAGAGGGATTGGGATTTCTTTAGGTGTAGCATGTCCAACAGCTCTGGGTTTGACATAGCTTTATATGTTAGGCAGAGATCACCTCGGAGTAGGCAATATGCTACGGAGTAAAGCTGGAGTTTTTTGAGACGGTCAGTGCAGGGCATCTGTTTGAGGCCAGTAATCCTCTTTGTGAGGTACTTCTGTGGCCTTTCCAGCTGCTGCAGATGTCTTGTGAGATACATTCCAAAAGGGGCATTGTACTCTATAATGGGTCTAATGAGAGCCAAATAGAGGGAAACAATGACCTCTTTTTTTCTGGATGAGAACCCTTTTATGATGTGGTGTGCCACGTAGAAGAACTTCCTGACTACTGCGGCGATGTGACTATCAAAGAACAGTCTACTGTCCACCTGGGTCCCAAGGTCTCTTACCACACATTCAGTGTTAAGTAGACTGCTGTCTATGTAGTAGTTTATGGGTACAGAGTTTTTACCAAAGGGGATGACAATGCACTTTTTGGCATTGAGCTTGAGGTCATGGCTCTGACACCAGGCATCTGTCTCAGTGAGGCCCTTCTGTAGGCTTTTCACATCATTTGGGGACTCGACTAAGACTCCTAGTTTGCAGTCATCTGTGAACTTCATTAGCCAGAGGCCGTCTGTGTTAGCTTGTACTTCAGAGAAGTAGATACCAAACAGGAGAGGTCCCAGGACAGAACCCTGTGGTACTCCACTTGTAACTGGTTTGAGGTCAGATTTGGAGTGTGCACCTTTAACAGTGTGGATTCTGCCAGTGAGCCATTTGGTAACCCATCTTGTGACGTAGTGATTTATACCTAGTTTAGTGAGTTTAGCTATAATTCCAGAATGGGGGATGGTATTGAAAGCCTTGGCAAGGTCAAGATAGGCTGTGTGAACTACCTTACCCTCATCTACGGCTTTGGTGACTGTCTCAAAGAAGTCGATCAGGTTCAGGAGGCATGATCTGCCTTTCACAAACCCAAACTGGGTGGGATCCAGAGTTTGGAGGTTACCAATGGCTTTGTTTATGAGTTCCATGATGATACATTCCATGGCCTTGCAATCCAGGCTCATCAGGCTAATAGGTCGATAGTTCCCGGGATCAGTGGTGGCTCCCCCTTTGTGGAGTGGGATAACTGTTGCTATATGCCATTCAATGGGCACAAAGCCTGATGTGAGGCTATGATTGAGCATGGTGCTTAGGTGGGGAGCCAGTTCATTCTGAAGTTCGTATAAAATGCAGCCTGGGATGTTGTCTGGTTCCATGGATGCTGTGTTTTTGGCTTTAGAGAGTGCAGCTTTTACCTGCGTAGTTGTCATTACAGGGACTCTGCATTTTTCCTGTATAGATATGGGCCCTTTAGGGGATGAGAGGGAGGGTAAAGTTAGCACCGAACCTATCTGCCAGGATGTTGGCAATATCACTTGGTTCTGTAATTTTCCTGCTGCTGTACTGTAACTCAGAGCAGATCTGGGTGTTGCCATTGAGATTCTTGACATAAGTATAGAATGCTTTGTGGTTGTCCTTAGAATCAGTGGCTATTTTGTTTTTGTAGCTAGCTTTGGAGGATCCTATAAGGGATCTCAGCTTCTTACTGAGGCTGACCAGGGAGCACCTCCACTCATGGGATTTTACTCTCTTTCGCAACAATTTCTTCCTTCTGTTGTGCAGTTTGTTTATGGCAGGGGACCACCAGATTGGCTTCCTTTTTTTGGAGGATAGCATCTTGGTTCTGTCAGGGATAGCACAATCCATGCACTCGTGTAAGTGCTTATAGAGTGCATTTGTGTAGGATTCAGCAGTCGTAACTGTACTGTCCATCTGCATGGGTGTCATGAACTTCACCACTTCTGTCTTAAGAAGCATGAAGTTGGCTTTGGAGAAATTATTTTACCATGGTTTCCTTAATGGGGGTTGGGATGTGGATATCAAGGGTGATTAGCTTATGGTCGGATCGGACCAATGAGGAGTTGACTTCAGGTGTGGAACACTGGCCACTCATGTTGGTAATGGCTAGGTCTAGGATACTGTTGCCCCTGGTGGGGGTGTGGATAAGTTGATCCAGGGCATTGAAGTTTATGAATTCCAGAAAGCATTATGTGAAGGAGTTGGTACATGAGTAGTTTTCCCAGTTAATGGTGGGGTAGTTGAATTTACCCATTATTAGGGTGTTTGGTTGAGCCCTAATATTTTACAGTACATCAAGAAAAGAGGAGTGAGAATCCCGGGGTATGGTGGGGTATATGTAGCAAGCTACAATTTGGATTGCAGTTTTGCCCAGAGATAGTTGCTCTTGGATAACCTCAGATGCATTATTCTGAGCAACTAACCTGGAGGTGTGGATATCCTTAATGAATATGGACACACCTCTGCCTTTGGTGTTCCGGTCCAGGTTACATGGCCGAAATGTGTGGTATGAGTTATAGCCTGGTAGTGCAGGGGTGCTCTCTGGAGCCTTGAACCAGGTCTCAGTCACTGCATAGATATCAATGTTCTCCATTTTAAGGAGTGGCTTCAGTGAGTGCATTGTGAGATTTAGACTTCTAGCATTGAGTAGCATTACCCTCAGTATTTGCTTGCCTGCTCCTGTTACTGTGGAGAATTTGTCATTTGAACCTTGCCTAAAAAAGGCACTATAGGGGTGGCAAGAGCCTTAGCCAGTATCCAGAATCCCAGGGGTGATATGTGCAGGCCATCTCTGGCAAAGCATCGTGGTCTGTCGAACATGTCATCCCAAGCAGACAGATACTGGATCCCCTTAGAATGACACCAGAAATTTAGCCAATTGTTGAAGTCAATCATTTTGTCCTTGTACTGCGGTATCATTCTGGGCAATGGCAGAATGCTACTCAGGGCTAGGGTCATACCTGCCTGGGCTACAAGATCTGAGAGCTCTTCCATGTCTCTTCATGTAGTCCAGGGAGGTACATCTCAGGTCATTCACACCAACATGGACAATGACAGAGTCATATTTGTACTTGTTGTGGAGTGACCTGAGTGCATGGGTTATGTGGCAGATCCTGGCACCCGACAGGCAGCTGACAGTAACCTTCGCCTTGTTTAGCCTGGTGAGTGGGACATCAGTTTGCCTGACTATAGAGTCACCTATGACTAGTGTGTTGGATATGTTGTTTTGCCTTATTGGCTGCGGCTGAGTGGCACACTGAGTCTGTGGGCTATGTATCCTTTGGGTTGTGTTGGGGGGTGGAAGTTGCTTGCATTTCTGCTTTGGAGGTCTCTGTTGCTTGGGCAGATTATTATTGAGAGCCTCCGCTAATGTTTTTGTGTTTCTATGTGTGTATTTTGGTGGTGTAGATTTAGTGAGACTATGTGATAAGTGTGGTGTGGTGCAAGTGTTTACCTTCTCCTCTTGAATGTCAAGTTCAGTCTTGGTTGGAGAGAGAGCTTTACCACCAGTTTGGCTAGATAAGTGCATCTCTCACAGGTTGTAGTGTTGGGTGGTAGGAGGAGAGGGTTGTCTGTATATATTCTTTCTTTTGTATTTTGGCACAATTTTGGCACATTCAGTTACTGCCTGATTTTTATCTACTTCTGGTTTGGTTTCCATTCTTGCTTGACATCAATATGCTTCTGCTAAACAAAGCAGATAAGTCATATTAGATTTGTTCTCTTCATGTTTTAAAACTGTCACTATGTTTGGATCTGGTGAGGTCAGCAGATATGTATGCAGTCCTACGACTGCAGATTTATATGTGTAATACATTTTGAGGAGGCCCATACCTCCTTCAGAACAAGGAATATAAATATTGGTATACATTGGTTATTATATATGATTTGATAAGCATGACACACTTTTCTTGTTTTTCTGTCCAACTGCTCCAATAGTTTTTGGGCTAATCAGTCACCCCAAATTTGTAAGTTAGAACAGAAAGAGCAAATTGGTTTATAGCTTGGACTTTGTTCCTAGATGTCAGGGCTGTTTTTAATGTTAATTTTAGTCTTCTAAAATGTTCATGTTGAGTTTTTTTTTATTTGTTCATGTTTTATTGTCGATCCTACATCAATTCCCAAATATTTCTACACTCCTTCCTGCTCAAGTTCCTTTATCACATTCCTGTCCCAGACTGATATTTTCTTGGTGCTGAAGCTTTTGTACTTCAAATGTTGCTTTTGTACATTTATCAACGCAAAGTAACATTCTTATATCATCTGAGAAAATTTTGGCTAATTACAGTTGTGTTTTCCACTCCTCATCTGATGAACTTTACAGTTTTAAATCACCCACAAAAAGATCAGAAGTCTTTACACTTTGTTGTTTTCTGGGAGCTAAATTGTAATGTTGACGTAATCTGATAAGTAGATAGTTAATGTGTTTAGGACAAAACAAAAGAGCAGCAGTGGCAAAGAGTTACCCTAGAATATCTCCCTTTGAATTTGTATCCCAGAGATAATAATTTGTTCTCTATCATGATTTAGCTGAAAATTGGTTTGCCACTGTTTCATAGTTACTGTAAAGTGATTGCTTAATATAGGGGATATCTTATACATTTGTAAGCACTTCTTTATCTATGAGTGTGAGATGCTGTCAAATGCTTTTTTGTAATCTATCCATGATGCCATACTTATATTCTTTGCCTTTTTACAGTTCTCCATTATGACTTTATTCAACAACAAATGATCATTTGTTCTGTATGAATTTCTTTTGTTACCTTTTTGTTCTATTGTCATGATTGATTTTTTTTCTAAATGATTATAAGCTCTATCTGCATCAGTTTTAGTATATAATGTATACATCATCAAAGGCAGTCTATTTATCTATAGTTTTTAGGATAGCTTGCAGGTTCATTCTTAAGAAGAAGTAACAGTTTTCCTCTTGTTATCTAGGCTGGTATCTCTTCAGAGTGTGTATATAAGTAGTTGTTAATCAGGGCTACATCTTCACGTAAAGATGTTAATATTTTTAGGCAGAAGTTAGGTACTGTATCTGGGCCTGGGGATTTCCTGTTAGGAACTTTTCTTAAATTTGTTTGTTTCTCTGGCCCTTCCTTCATCCCATTTCATATCTTGCATGTTTGAACTTGTTGCTATTTCTTTTAGTTCTTCTATCCATTCAGCAACTTTGTTATGTTCCACATGGTCTTCATACATATTTCTCCAAAATTTGTCTAATTCTTCATTTTTGGTGGTGTTTATATTCATTTTGCTTTGTTTCCCAATTCTTTATAAAACTTTTTTGGGTCATCAATAAATTGCTTATTTTGTACTTTTCCTTTATATTTATCTACATACCTCCTAACTTTTTCTATCTGTGCTATCTTTAGTTTATTATTTGCAATAAGGTATAATAGATCTTGGTCTATTATAATACTGCCCATTGCTTTTATCATGTCTATCTTACCAACCTATGAACCTATAAATCTTGTCATCACAATAAACAAAACATGCTGGAGGGATAGGTTCCAGACCCAGAGACTCCCCAGACTCTGGAATAGGCTGCCCATACATGTCAAGCAGAGCGCCTCTTTGGCCCTCTTCAAAAGGAACCTTGATGATTAGATGGGAGAAAGGAAATTCACTCCAGGGATCATGTCAGTCGCCCTGCTAGACAGGGGTCCAGGGAAGTAAATAGTGTGGGAAGAAATAGCCAGGGAATTGTTATGGCTAGGCTTGTATAGGCCCTAGGGCCGATAGCCTAGTACCAACCTATGAACCTATGAAAAGTATGGACACAGTACACCTGGAGCAAAAGTATGGACACTGGACATCTGGCGCTACCTTGGTTTGCAGTTTGTTCTTTGTGGATTACAATATCATTCCTACCTTTCGAAGCATTTTTGTTTATCTGTTCCTTCTTGTGTACTCTTCTAACAGTGACAATTCTTGTCTTAATTGTTTTATAATTTTCTATATTTGATAATTCCATGATGGCACTTGATTTCTTCCCTTCCTTTCCCTTATTGCCCTGTATTTTTGTGGTAAGACTTTATCTGTTATTAATATTAACTGCACAATACATATCCTATTTACTTCTGTTATAACACATGGATTTCTGTTAATGGCCTTGATTACTGTGTTGATTTGTTTTTTCAAACTTCTAACATTTTGGGTCTTACTGACTTTCTGTAATCTACTTCTTTCATTGATCTTAATATGTCTATCCATCTCTATTAAATCAAGCAACTCTTCCCTTAGATAATTTTCTTCTAAACTGAGGGCATATTCTTTATTTTCTGTTTCCTGCGAGCATTTTTCAGAATGTTCTAGTATTCTCTTCAGCTGCATCCTATGTCATCTGTTGCTAGTATGCTAGCTATTGGATGTTGTAAAAGGAAAGAAAAATTTGCTGAAATATATAGGATTTTTAGTTATTCTTCTGATGCAATGGCAATTCAGCAAAGACATGTTCTAGGTTACTATTGCACTGTAATGAGCAGATGTTGAATACAACACTCATAATGAAAAGGAAATATAAAGCAAAGTGTCATACTGTGGCAATGAACATCTCTGAATTAATGGATCTGGTGCAGTTATATATAAAAAAATCCATATTTCAGCACAATTTGAGATTTTATTATAATGTTTTAAGATAGCAACAGCAGTGTGGTCACCATAAAATTTACTCAACGCTTCCATTCTACCATTAGAAATCGCATTATAGCACAAAGCTGAATTTACCTCTGTCACTTTACCCACATGAAAGCATGGAGCTATAGCCATGGCATATTACAACTTAAAAAATTCTGGAAAATAAATAGGATTTTTTTTCTGATATAATGAAGAATTAGTGCACATATATTCTAGACAATAGTTCCACCTGGCTTTTTGAACAGAGGTCAAATAGTCACTAGGTATAAATGGATAAAATGCCAGGCTATAAGAAAAAAGCCTACTAAATCACTGGATTTATTAGCTGTATATCTATCTATATATATATATATATATATATATATATATATATATATATATATATATATATATAAATCCATGTGTCAATTTCCTTTAGGCAGTTCAGAATAAAAGGTATAAGAATTTCTAATAAGATATTTGAGTACAAAATATACCCAAGAATGCCCCTCCTTTCACACCTTCAGAATCCTGACTTATAAGGCAACACACTGCCTTTGATATTATGTGGATTTTAGGCCTTATGCTATATGCAGTGACAAAAATGTTGCCTTCTTGTCTGGAGAAATTATGTATGTATATATATATATATATATATATATATATATATATATATATATATATATATATATATATATATATATATATAAATATGTAATAACATTTTCTATAATGAAACTTATTATGCATATATTCTAGACATCAGTGTCACCTGGCTTTTTGGTCAGAAATCAGACAATCTTAAGCTGCTGATCTGATATAGTGCAAGACTGTGAGAAGAAAAGCACTTTGAAACACTGTATTTTCCAGACGTATATAACAGGCCAGTTGCTCCAATTCATTTAAGAAGTTTTTTTTTTTAATTCCCACCACTGCTGACTTCAGGTAACCCCCCCCCCCCCACTGCTCCCCTACTGCTGCAACTCCTTGGCAAACTCCATGCACTAGAATGGTTTCTCTAGCTTGCAAACATCTACACACGGAGTCCCCAGTTCTGAGGCAGGTTTTTAGGTGGTTTCACCTGCCAGCACTACAGAGCAGGACATGACTGGACTAGTGGGGCACTATCATGCCGTACCAAGTGAAGGATCTTCTCCTTGTCCAAGTTTCACTGTCCCAATCCCATGCTTAACCTATTATTATATATGAGCTGGGGGGAGTGGAGCCCTGTGGTATAACTTATGGGAGTGTCTGCTCAGTTACAGCAGATTTGTCTCCTCAATGCCATCTGCCCATACCAGCTTGGTGATCCATCTCTGAGTGCTGATCTTCACTAATTCTGCAGAAGAGGATTCACCCAGAATATCCATCTACCCAGGATGGGCATACCCATCCATCCCTGCTATGTTGTCAGGTTTTCCAAGTCACTAATTGAACTACACTCAGATTGTTTGTAGCCAGAATTGTATTTATCTATGCCACCAGTGAAATAAAATCATAATGAAATGATCAGCAAATTCTAATAAGATACTTGGGTACAAAATATATTCTAGAACACTATTCTTCCCCAAGGATCCCTAAGGATTTTACTCCATTGTAATAGTAATTTATATAACAGTACACTGCCTTTGCCAGTACACACTATTTAGGTCTCACAATATATGCAGTAACAGAAATGCTGCCTTGCCTCTTGAGATTAGATTTTTTTTTTTTACTTCTGTGACAGCACAATTAAAAAAATTTTGGCTACAGGCTGCATTTTGCCACCAAGAACAACAATTGCATTTTCATAACTTTTGGAAACGGAGTATAAATGTACGTGGCAGCTTGGCACAATCTAATTGCCTTTTAAAACTTTGAAATAGTTTTGATATTTTCTAGAAAATGTTTGGACAACAAATCTGATCAACTAGTTATAAATGGTAGCTAGGTTGTACTTTTATGTGGAAATATAACAGCTGTACCCTGAATTTCCAAGTGCCAAGTCAAAATTCTGAGTAATACTTTTCCCTTTTTTTGTAAGAAAACTTCAAGTGCTGGAAACAATCACCTTCAGTTACAAAGAAATAATTTGGTTTCATTCTTAGGCGATAAAAACAAAACATGTTTATGATTTAATATATTTGCTTTCCAAGGAAAAGTCAATGCACATGATTGTAGTCAAATGAATCTAAAGACACTGGCGTTAGAAAGACTGTGCAATTGTAATAATAAAGTTGAAACTTGAAAGACAAAAGCATGGTTTGTCTATGTCTCTTCACGGTGCTTATTGTATATATTTTATTATATTTAAAAAATATAGCAATCCTAGCTTCAGCTCTTTGCAAACACACACACGCGTGCACACACACACACACACACACACACACACACACACACACACACACACACACACACACACACACACACACACACACACATTCTCTCTCTCTCTCTCTCTCTCACACACACACACACACACACACACACACACACACACACACACACACACACACACACACACACACACACACACACACATACACACACACACACACATTCTCTCTTTCTCTCCCTCACTTGACTGTATCCCTCTGAGATAGTACACCAACCACTAACTGAGAAAATGACAAATACATAAAATGACTACATTGTTTTTACAGACAGATCAGCCGTATCAGTGGTTGTGCAAATACCCTGTGCTTTTAAACAAAACCTGCACCAATCTATCCAAAAGATTGTAACCTGATATGTATCCTTTTGATTTCAGCTTGTGATAAATGTGAAAGAACAAATTGCCACAATAATGTATTTCATATTGTTCATCTTATCTACTACATCCATCCCTCTCCCCAAAACAGGTAACCTTTTCTGGCTACTACAAGTGACATATGATTGCCAAAATTAAAAAAAATAATGGACACAGTAATGTATTTCCACTTGCTACTAGAGCCACACCAGCTCAATTACCATAAAAAAAATAAACAAATAATTAAAGCAAATATGTCTGGATTGTGCTATTAGTAGTGTGAACTACCTGTGCCCAAAGATATATTTAGTTTCATGTCATTATTAACAATTCATAACTGCTAGAAAATTGTACTGGGAGATTGGAGCCTCTGCTTATTCTGGCATATACTAGTCAACTGACCATACAGTACTGCAAAACTACATAGATAGGTTGCAACAGCAATTGATCTCAGGTGTTTACAGTACAGAGTAAGAGGTCATGGACTTGCTATCCATGTCCTGTTGTGATTTTGGCTGGATACAAGTAAGATGTTATGCTAATGAATAAAATGACTTCTCATTTACAGGTTACATTTCCCTCTGTTTTTTAATGGATGTTGTTGGGTAATTATTCTGAGTATTGTTCTAGCTAAGTAATTTCCTGATTGTTTTCCCAGACTAGGGGAGGGGTATTATCACCCCGATTAAACACTCACACACACACACACACACACACACACACACGTATATATATATATATATATATATATATATATATATATATATATATGTGTTTGTGTGTGTGTGTGTGTGTGTGTGTGTGTGTGTGTGTGTGTGTGTGTGTGTGTGTGTGTGTGTGTGTGTGTGTGTGTGTGTGTGTGTGTGTGTGTGTGTGTGTGTATATATATATAAAACGTTTTAGACCATGTCATAAGCAGAAACTAAAAAATATAAAGAATCCGCTAGATCTCTGAAGTTATATGCTGTTAGGGCTAGAGCTCTTAACAAAATACTTAGTAGATTAGAGTTAGTAATCAAAGCTGTACACACAGATACAGAAGCAAGATTAGAATCCTTGTTTGCATCAGGTATCAGAATCAAGGATTTTATTCTATGAAAAAGGATAAAAAGCTGTGTTTCCATTTTTGTGTCTAAATGATAAGTCTTTTGCAATTTACTCCTTTCAAACAATTTCAGGCTAGATGCATTTAATAAGGGGTGAATTAGGTTAAGGGAGACTAACAAGGTTATAGCATGCTGCAGGCAGACATTCTTTGGCATGCTGTTGTCTTTGAAAGCAACTTATTAATAAGCTGATATTACATGCTACTGAATATAATAATAGCAACACTAGCACCAGTCTCCATGTTGTGTACATCTGATCATAGTGGAATAATGTTTGTCTAAAATAATTTGAGAATAGAAAAGGAAATTATCCAAAGGGCAGGACATATTGCAGTCAATGAGACTCTCAGATGTAAAACGGAAAAATGTCACTAATTTAATAATAACAAAATGAGGTTGGAAAGACTAAGGGTGGTGGAGTCTCTATCTTCATTAAGGACAGGCACACCTCCAGAGTGGTTTACCTGCAGGATGCACTGGAATTACTCCAGGTGAAATTGACAGTTGGCAACACACCCATCTAAGTTATAGCCAGCTATAGACCCCCCCTCCATGACTCAGGACACCCACTCCTCCTACCTGGACCTACTTGACTCCATCAAGGTACCTCCTAACACCCTGATCCTTGGTGACTTCAACTATCCCACCATAGACTGGGTGAACTATTCCTGCACTAATGCACTCACCCAACGATTCCTTGACTTCATCAGTTCTAATGTTCTAGACCAGATGGTCTCATTCCCTACAAGGGGCGATAACATACTGGACTTGGTTCTCACCAACATGGGTGACCGCTGCACCACTCCCATAGTATGTTCTTCCCTGGTGAGATCAGATCATTGGTCTGAGCCACAATAACAGGTACAATAACAACAACAACAGGTACCACAATAACAGTTGCTCCACTTATCTGGAACCACTCTGTTAAAGCACTGACTGAAGAGGAAAAAAGTGTGTTGTCCAAAGGACTTACTTTTGTACCAAGCTGCAGGAGTGAGGTTGCTCAAGTACTGATAGACCTTAAAATGTTTGTGAGGAAGCTCAACTTGAGGGTACAGTTTCATGGCAAAAGTAATGACACTGAAAATAAGCCCATTGATGAAACTATAAAAAGGTCTAGCAGCTATTGTCCACCACTACATCAAACACTAGCTGCTTTCGAAGTGAAACGTGAGATGGATATCAGGAAACTGCTTAAAAAACCTCCAAAGAAAAAAATTTATAACTTAACACAGGGAGAAAGAAAAGCATTGCTTGAGCTAGGCAATAAGAAATCCAGGCGTGTAATGAAGGCAGACAAGGGAGGAGGTATACTTGTGACTGATACCACTAGCTACAACCAAAAGATAGAGAACATGCTGGAGGATAACAGATTTTATGAGTTATTTACCATGGATGACATAAAAAGAGCATATGATTTATGGAACACTAATCTCACCACATTATGGGAAGAAAAACTTATCACTGAAAATCTTTATAATTATTTATGGAGCCCATGCCCACGTTTACCTTACTTTTTTGGAATACCAAAGCCACACAAGAACAGAGAAGACCCACCTTATAGACCAGTGGTAGCAAGTGAAGGTTCCCTTACTGAAGCCACAGCCATTTACCTTGATTACTTGCTGAAACCTCTAGCAGAAAAGAATAAGTCATACATAAGAGATTCAATGGATTTTTTGAAGAAAATAAAAAACATTACAGTGGAAGCTGACAGTATTTTGGTAACTACTGATGTGGAATCCTTGTACACAGTGCTCCCTCACAATTACTGTATAACAGTGGCTATGGAGTCTTTTAAGAAACATAATCAGAAAAAGAAACTAAAACTCTTGAAAAGACAAAAAACGGTGTCCCAACCAGCCAAAGGTTAAAAATTGTAAATGCACTTTATTCCACACAATAAAACAGCGTTTTTCGCCCTTGAAAAGACAAGAGCTTCATCAGCATTTGAAAGGCAGGAAACTCAAGCCTTTTAAAAACTTTCGTAAAAACAATAAGTGATGTCACATCCTCATAAAAACGAAGTGGATGCAGTTAAAGATGTATACAACAAGGAAGATGATTTAAAAATATATAATATGTGTATAACACCATCAAGCATATAAACAATGCGAACATGTGGAGGGTAACTAGCTCAATGCTACCTAAAAAAATGTGTACCTCGAAAAACATAATCTAAACAAGGTTTAAAAATAAGTATAATAACAGGTAGGTAGCCATAATCTATACCAATAAATAGAACCTACCTCAATACTAACAAGGTACATATAGGTAGACAATAAAAGTATAGTTTAAAACAGTTGCACAACCCGTGACAGGAAGTAATAAATGAAGAATAAAAATATTGGCAGAAAAAGAAATTATTCTTTTCAACAAGGTAATGCCAAGCTGGGCAAAGTACTAAATCCTAAAATTTACCCAGAAGCTTTAAAGAAAAAAACAAGAGTTACCTAAGATAACTTCTTACTTACTTCTTCTATACTTGATGGTGTTATACACATATTATATATTTTTAAATCATCTTCCTTGTTGTATACATCTTTAACTGCATCCACTTCGTTTTTATGAGGATGTGGACACCGCTTTTTGTCTTTTCAAGAAACATAATCAGGGTACACAGGCACAACTGCAAAAGCTAAGCAAGCTCATTAATCTTGTACTGGACTTCAATTTCTTTACTTTCAATGGCAAACACTACAAACAAAAAACTGGTATAGCAATGGGGGCTGCCATGGCTCCCAGCATAGCTACCATAGCCCTGGGCAAATGGGAGGAGGACTTTGTGTTAAACAACACAGACTACATGCAGCATATCACATGTTATTTACGTTTTATTGATGACATCTTTATTGTGTGGGAAGGTGACACCTTGCAGCTTGGAGATTTTATCACTTACCTCAATCAAACAACCCCCTTCCTGAAGTTTACCTCTTCCCATAGCTGTACTTCAACCACTTTCTTAGATATGCAGATTTCCAAGGACATCAACAATAACAGAATCACCACTGATCTATTCAGAAAACCAAAGAGGGTTAACTTATTACTCCACAGTAAAAGTCTACATCCTACAAAAACCAAGTATAATGTAGTGAAATCCCAAGGCTATAGATTAGCTCGAATCACCACAGAGATGGAACCATTTTTGAGAAACCTGAACAACTTAGAGAATGATTTTCTAGTGAGAGGCTATGAAAGTCAGATGTTAAAAAACATCCTGGAACCCATTATAGAACTGAAAAGGACTGAAGCACCTTCATTCAACCTCCCCAGTAGAAAAATGTTAAGTAATCCCACAGAGAATAACAAATGCAAAAATAGCTGCATCCTGACATACACGTTGGATTATCACAGTATCAAAAATATTATTGAAGAAAACTGGGACATTGTCACAGGGAACCCTTTTCTGATTAACATCTTAGGTGAAGCCCCATCATTTGTTTATAGGAAGGCCAGGAATATTAGAAGTTTTGTTGAATTTAAACCTAGACCATGTGAGAAAAGCACTAAAAGATGTGAAACTAATTGTACATTTTGTATATTTATACAGCAAGGTGATAGTTTTTATTGCCCTTATTTAAAGAAGATCATTAAAACCAGTGCAGGGGGTGACTGTAACACTAAAAAAGTAATTTACAGGGCACAGTGCAATGAATGTAATGCATTCTATGTGGGCAAGATGTTAAATAAACTCAAGCGAAGGATTTCATGTCATCTGTCAGAAATCCGCTCTGGATGTAAAAATAATGCACTAGCCAAACACCTTTCTCTTCATAAAAGACACACAGGTTTTAAGTTCCGGATCCTGGATCGCATAGACATGGGTGATCTTGAAGGAGACATCCCAAATATTCTGGAGAAACAGGAACTCATGTGGCAATTAAAGCTGAACTCTTTTAGAAAGCCTGGACTAAACTACTACTGTTCAATTAAAAGTGCACTGGAACTTAGAAAATTGCCACATTGTTTACATGGCTAAGTGTATTTTATTTTATTTTTTTTCTACAAATCGGTTTTAAATACCATTTTAAATTTATTTTTATTTTTATTTATTTAACATTTGTTGACCGGGAATGTCTGACTAGGTTCCACAGAGCCTGTTTTCAGCGGAGGCCCGGGGAGAAATGCTCCAGATGCATGTCTTTGGAATGTGGGAGGAAACCGGAGTACCTGGAGGAAACCCGAACACAGGGAGAACATGCAAACTCCACACAGAAGGCACCCCAGCCGAGAATCAAACCGGAGAACCTCTTGCTGTGACGTGCTGTAAATCATTTGAAATTTAAGTGTATATTTTGTTTCCATCATCATACATATATTTCTTTACTTTTGTCTGGTTCTCTTGTTTCCACTTTATTCAAAATGATGGTAATAACAATACTAACTAATTATACAATTATATAGGTTTTTAGGGTTCTTGTACACAGACCTGAATAAGTCTAGAAGGACGAAAGCGATCTTTGTTAACAATAGGTTATGAAAATAGAAACTGATTTTTACATGCAAAATGTATATGTATATATTTATATATAATTTTTGATCTCAAAATGAACTAAGGTTGATATATTTCCAGCCATGTAGTATATTGCCTTGTATAAAATCACAGACTTAATAATTTGGTTAAATAAGATGTACCATTAAAGTACATTAGGGCTATATATTATTATGACAGCTACTAGGTAGGGCAGGACCAGCTCGAATGTCACACTGATGGGTGAAGGGATGTGAATTTAACATGTGTACCAATAACACTTTGTTTTACAGCACAATAAACCTCTCCCATGCCTGATAAAAGTATATATATATATATTTAGAAAGCTTGTGAGGAAATTATTACTCTATTTTTGTTTTACTTGGATCGCTTGTTTGTGTACTTAATAAAGGATTTTCGACTGGAAACAGACTGCCTGCCTTGCTTGGATTACTTTTGAATACTTAGTAATGCTGTAGAATTATATATTTTCTATTATTACTTTTTGACTTGACGAGTTTACGTTCGCTACTTCTACTACTATTGTCTGATCTGATTAATATACAGTGATTAACTAGAAATATACGGACTGAAAATCTTCCACACAGAGAAGTTTCTTACACTGTCTCATTCAAAGATTCTATCCCACCCAACCTCTCCTCACCCATAACCAGGCTAAAAAACTTCTCAAAAGCTGACTACAACCTCCTAAGGGAGGGTATCTGCAGCTTCACACCACTGATCCTCTCAGAGGATGCAGACAACTATGCTGAACAGTACACTAGTGCAGTATACAAACACCTGTACAACTGCATGGACTCAGCCATACCCAGCAGAACTAAAACCTGCTCCTCAAGGAAACACAAACCTATCTGGTGGACATCCTCTATCAACAGGCTTTACAACAAAAGGAAGAAACTGTTGTCCAAGGGTAAAAAAGAACAAATTCCAAATTGGAAAAACTCCCTCCTCTGCCTCAACAAGCAAATTAGATCACTAGTGAAAACCTCCAAAGCCAATTATGAGTTGAAAATAGCCTCCAAAACAAAGAGAAACCACACATCCTTCTTCATTTACGTTAGGAACCTCCATGGCAATGTCCAAGTTTGTTACGAATTAGTACTAATGGTACCACTTACACTGATCCTGTTGACTTAGACAACCTGCTAGCTGATAGGTTAAGTGCAAACTTCACCCCCCCATCACTCCCCAAAGGCCCAGTCAGCATCCTCGATACTGGGCCCACACCTCGCATCTCCATAGATCAGTTGTTAAAGGCCCTATCCAAGGCAAAGAATACAGCTTCCATGGGACCTGATAGCATCCCAGGCTGTGTTCTGCATCATCTCCAGCAAGAACTAGGTCCACCATTGAGCACCCTGTTTAACCACAGCATAATTACAGGATTCATTCCAGCAGAGTGGAGAACCACTACTAATCTGAGAAACTATCACCCCCATTAGCTTGACAAGCCTGATCTGTAAACCTATGTAGTGTATTATTGTGAATCTCATAAATAAGGACAGAGGCAGTCTCCAAGCACATGACCCCACCCAGTTTGGATTTGTCAGGGGCAGATCTTGCCTATTGAACCTAGCTGACTTCTTTGAGACTGTCACTAAGGCCCTGGATGAGGGAAAGTTAGTACACACAGCTTACCTTGACCAGTCCTTTGACACAATCTCCAACTCAGGCATCATCAAAGAGCTAACACAACTTGGTGTTAATCCTTATCTTGTCAGATGGGTGGCCAACTGGCTGACAGATAGGACCCACAAGGTCAAAACTGCCATCACCTCTGACAGCATAACTGTCACTAGTAGTGTTCCCCAGTGTGTCTGTCCTGGGATCCCTACTGTTTGGCATCTACTTCTTAGAGGTCCAGGCAAAGACAAAGGGCCTGTGTCTCACCAAGTTTGTGGATGACTGTAAGTCGGGTGCTGTCATTGACTCCCCAAATTATGTTAACATACTGCAAGAGTATCTCACAGCTACAAATAACTGGTGCCAAAGTCATGGCCTTAAGTTAAACACAAAAAAATGTATTATCATATCATTCAACAAAAACACGGCCCCTGCTGATTACCACATCAACAGCAACCTCTAAGCACTCAACCTGTGGTGAGACACCTGGGTACTCAGATTGACAACAATCTCACATTTGACCATCATGTGGCTGCAATGGTCAGAAAAGCCTTTTACTTGGTTCATCTCATAAGTAAAGGGATTGCATCCAGAAAAAAAGGAGGTTATTACCTCTCTGTACTCCTCCCTCATTAGACCTATAATTGAGTAAAACACCCCCTTTGGTATGCACCTCTCCAAACACCTGCACCAATTGGAAAGTCAACAGAAATACCTCACAAGGAGAATCCATGGCCTCCAACACTTGTCCTAAGTGAACAGGCTGAAATCACTATCACTCTACTCGGTATCATACAGATTGCTCAGAGGTGACCTGTGTCTCACCTACAAGGCAATATCAGACCCTGCCCTACTAGAAATGCTCCATATCTGTAAGTCTAACTCCTCACACAGTACCCGCTTGATAGGCCTAAATCTAATATGCAACATCAACAAAAACCTGCTGGAGAGACAGGTTTATCTCCCAGAGGCTGCTCCATCTCTGGAATAGACTTCCCATACATGTCAAACAGAGTACCTTGCTGACCCTCTTCAAGTGCAACCTTGATGGGTGGATGGGAAACCACAAATTTGTTCCAGGAGTTCCACCTTTGTCCCTCATTGACAGGGGTGACAGGTGCTGACTGAGATTTCTTTTTTGGGGATAATCTCTTGGCTAGGTG
The DNA here is from genome assembly GCF_019279795.1 of Protopterus annectens. Taxonomy (NCBI): domain Eukaryota; kingdom Metazoa; phylum Chordata; order Ceratodontiformes; family Protopteridae; genus Protopterus; species Protopterus annectens. The sequence continues at coordinate 1,333,011,688 of NC_056733.1, forward strand.
TATAAAGGCCATAGGGCCATTAGCCCAGTAACTCCTATGATCCTATGATCCTTAAATTATTTTGAAAAGTGTTGAAATGAGTGTTTTAATGTAATTCATTGATAAACTTGCACTGTGGCCACATATTTATAACGCTCTATAGCCATGACACTTGAACTTTGTTACAATACTTTAAGATTATAATTAGGCAAAAGACTGAACATAATACTCATTTTTGGTATGTATTTTTTGACAGAAACAAATGAACTAAAATCTCTTCAGTTTATCAAGCGCTTGCATCACTGACTAATTTGAGCAACAAACGCATGCTTCAAAGATTAATCATTATAGTGTTGCATTCTGGCTACAGGCGGAAAACTATGAGATTCTGAGTTTTGATGACTGGGATTACCATGCTCCAATATTCAGAGCTACTGTTTATTCAGAATGACAACAGCTAATGGAATCTCCATGACTAATTAATTAGGCAGTTCCACAAGGTGTCATCTGTCACATAACCACTCATTACTTAGCGACCCATTACCTATTGCTTCCTGGCATTGCAATAACATCGTAAGTGTAGGAGGTTTACTAAGGACAACTTCGTCACAACAGTGAACCTATCTGTTCATGTACTGCACTGCAGTACATAGTTAGACAGAATATACTGAATAGCTGCTTTACAGGAAAGCTACAGCAATAAGCCATTCCAGTTTGATGTGCAGTTTGCTCCAAAGCATGGATGGTGTGCTGAAACCCTCAGGACAGGACATTGGGCTAGCTCCCCATTGTTTAACTGTATTTGTTGATTGTATATACACTTCAAGGATGCACTAGACATAAACAGATTATGCTAAATTTCAAGCTTCTGTTACTTAGCTTTGGTTTCCTGAAATGAGATTCACCTTCCTGTCTACACTTAATTGCAAATGCCACCTTCTGCTAAAACTATGTTTTATAAAACCTACCATATATCTTGAATACTGAGGCTTTCATGACAACATTTAAGATCTGTCCTAGACAAAACTTGATATCAGCAGAACAACGAATCAAATAAAATTAATTAATTACAGGATTAAATAATGCCAAAAACAGAGACTGGAGTTTTGCTAAAACATCCAAAGATTGTGTTGTAAACATATTATAAGCTGAATAGAGGATCAGTGCATTCATTTCATTTGTGTTAATAAGCAAAAAATGCAATTTAATGTTATCCGCTTTTCTACATGACAAGTTTAGCCCAGAGTGAATGCCTATATCTGCATCTGTGAGGAGGAGAGAGAACTCACTGTAGTAAAGACACGCAAAAAAAAAAAAGGAAAAATGTATAAGTTTGTGCAGACATTTTTGTACCTTAGTACACCTAAGAACAATCAAATGCACACCACTCAGCCTTCTCTGTATAACGTAGATAAAAGTAATGTTGGCAAAAATAACATCCTTCTGAAAGTCAAGGTATTATTTGCTACTGTAACTTCATGGCACAATTAGCAATAGTTCACATTAAGGAAGCACATTTATTGGAAGGCTCATACTTTGATATTGCTACAGGCTTAAAGTTAAGTGATAGGGTTAAAATTCTAACTGCATATAGATAGTTGCTTTTCTAAAATGTCCTAATTAATGCTCATTGCAAATACCTACTCATAATTTACAGTCTCTGCATTTTACTTAACCTTTTAAAGGGAATTTTTCTAAGATGATTTTCAGTAAAAAAATTACAAATGGATATGTATTTTCTTTAGTGGCTCTAAGATTCATTATTTCCCCAAGGTTCTGCCTGCTAATAATGCTCCAATTCTTATTTTATTTCTTTCCAAGGCATTCTTTCAGTCACTCCTCATAAAAACAATACTTGCTTTGATCACCCAGCTCAGGCACAGTTTAGGATGAGCATTTCACTTTTCATATCTTGTCACTGATTGTATCCTGAATGGAGTCAGAAAGGGAGAGGGAGCTAGTCCTTCCCCTACAAGTTAGAACACTGCACTTTGAATGTGTGAAACCTGGGCTGTAGTGGTTCATTGGGCTGGGAATGATTACTCTTGTGTGACCTGTGTCCTGACCTTTATCATTTTCCTCCATATTCCCCCATGTGTATTTTTCAAATAAAACTGACAGATTCCCTAGACTGGGTTTGGAAGTACCACCTTTGTGGGCCATCCCCATTTTTATTCAATGAAAAATAAAGCAGATACTCAATAATTCAGCTTCCTTCCCCACCTGACTGTACTGGCTTCTTCACTTTATGCTCAGACTGCTGGAAGTGTAATAAGGGCTCCTGTCCATATACCACAGGACAGTCCTTCTTATTTTTTTTTTTCCGGCTGTTCCCATTAGGGGTCACCACAGCGGATCATCTGTTATCATTTCTTCATGTCCTCTGCATCTTGCTCTGTCACACCAACCGCCTACATGTCCTCTCTCACCACATCCATAAACCTTATCTTAGGCCTTCCTCTTTTCCTCTTACCTGGCAGCTTCATCCTTAGCATCCTTTTCTCAATATACCCAGCATCCCTCCTCAGCGCATATCCAAACCAATGCAATCTCGCCTCTCTGGCTTTGTCTCCAAACTGTCCAACCTGGGCTGACCCAATAATATACTTATTCCTAATCCTGTCCATCCTTGTCACAATCAGTGCAAATCTTAACATCTTTAACTCTATCACTTTCAGCTCTAACTCCTGCCTTTTTGTCAATGCCACCATCTTCAACCCATATAACATAGCTGGTCTCACTACCCTCTTGTAGATTTTCCATTTCACTCTTACCACTTAACCCAGCCACTGGGGATGCACAAGCCAGTGCATTTCTTCGTGCCGGTCCCAAGCCTGGATAAATGGGGGAGGGTTGCGTCAGGAAGGGCATCCGGCATAAAACATTTGCCAAATGAGATATGCTGAAAACAATACAAATTTACCACAGGACAGTCCTAATTTTATTAATTTTAAAAGAGCATTTTTCTAAAATTTCTACCTGCAGGTCAATAGGTGTTTCAATAACATCAGAGTATTAATCATGTCCAAAAATCTCTTCATCTCATGCTACCTTATATTTTTATTAATTTACTGATCTTAATAATGTTTCAGCCTGTTATACAGTTATAGATGAAGATCATTTTTTTGGTGTGAATGTAGTGTGTGTGTGTGTGTGTGTTAGAGAGAGACAGAGCATATTCACGTATGCTTTAATGGAATTTCACTGTTTATTTATTTTTGCTGTGAGGTTTCCATTTGTGAACTCTAACAGAATGAAATATCCATAGTCTTTTCTCTAAGCTGATGGAACTATCAATACGGTATTGCTAAGCTTCTCATATTATAAAAAATAAATAAGGCAATCTAATTTAAACATTAATAGTTCTATGTGAAATATTCTTTTTTATATGTCTTCCACTGCCTACTTTGTTATTAAATGTTAGCATTTTAAATTATGTATCATGTTTCTTGTATAACATTTAAGAGTCATGTTTCCTGTATAACATCTTTGCATTTTCTCTTGAATAGTTAGCCACTGTACATAATAAAAGTTTTACAATGCAGAGTACAGTGAGATGTGTGCAGGTATCAATAATGGTTTAATAATATGATTTAAAAATAGTTGAAAAACCCAAGAAATAAGTAACAGTTATGAATATTTTTGTCCCAGTCTGAAGCATCAGAATAAATCCATTCAAAGCATGTATTATTTATTGTTATTAATATCAGCATTATTATTAGTACTACTCCTAACAATACAGCAGTTTACATATCACACAATAATTACAATTTTAAGTTGTCATACTTTGTATTAATTTCAACACGTTGGATATTTATTACAAAATATTAAAGTCCGATAGGGAAAAAACAGAGTGGTAACAGTTAATTAATAAAAGTAAAGATGTTGCAGCAGTTCACAGAAATTTCTGTCCTTATGTTCATACTAAAAACACGTGCAGTTTTACCAGTAAAGAATGAATTAGTAAGAATTGTACTACTAGCACACCTTCTGTCAATCATTGTGGTAGTCATGTCAGCCATCTGCTCTACGCTACTTTGGAAAGTAAAAGAGGTCTATACCGAGGCTCTCTAACTGCTCATTTCACGATCTCTGTTTGCAAGCAGCTCTTTGCTGCAACATAAGTGACACCAATGTTCCCTTTCTGTTCTGCTTATGTGACTTTCGGTTATATTAAAGTGTCTCTTCTCTCTCTCTCTTTTTTTTATGTTCCTTTAAAGTCATGACTTCTGCAGTGCCATGTGTTCCTTCTTTGATATTGATCAGTCTTATTTTCTTTCTTTTTGTGTAAACACATTTATTGCATATACTAACAATTACTTAACACATAATTACACACTAAAAACATGTTCTACTGTATTCTCTCTCTCTCTCTCTCTCTCTCTCTCTCTATATATATATATATATATATGCATATGTATAGTTATATAAAACTGCCTAAATCAACCAGTCACTGAAATAAAATCAAATAAACCCACTAACTGCCACTATCAAATAATGTGGAAATTGAGAGAGGCATATTTTGATTCATATTTTAGCTTATGGTATCACTGTATGGTTACTTCAGATAAATATAAATAATCAGCCATATGTATTCCTTTATTTAAAATGTTCTACCAGAAAATACATAGTCTGTTAGGAGCATATTAGAAAAGCTGGGAGGTCATAGTGACTGAAAGGTTGGTTATTTAGAAGAAATAAAAATAAAGAAATAAAAAAGGGAGTGACGTGAAGAGTTTTTATTCATGAAAAAGGGAGCGCTATAAGAAAATTAATCCTGTCTTGTAAATGAAGAACAGTTTGGGTGTCAGAAAAGCAAAAACACACCGAAAAAAGCACACATGGGTTGACTGAGTTAGGGAAGGAAGTCTGTAGAAGGAAAGGCATTCAAAATAGAACTAAAACAACTTAGACATGGAGGTGCCAATGTGAATAACTGTACTATTATTAAGGGATTAAAAATACACAAAACAATTAAATTCTTCTATGTTGACAGCAGAGTGGTTCACACAGGGCTCACAGAGAATGCAGCAGAAAATATTTGAACAGGATGCGGACAAACAAAAAATAAACATGCAAAATAACAGAGTTTACATTTTTAAAAAAGTGTCCAGTGTCAAGTAGATAATGCCTAAATAACACTTCCAGGTGTAGAACTTGTGGAGTGTCATTTCTTATGTTAGAAAAATAACTCTGAAACCGGTAATAGTCATTATTGATGTATATGGAACAGGTAATAGCCATTATCGATGCATACCATCATAATTATGTTACATGAGAAGCTGTTGTTTATTAGCAAGTGGTTTGTGAGCAAGGAAGTGCTTGTGATGCCCTGCACCAGAGTCATGCAATGCAAACATTCTTTTTCTTTTTTAGAGTCAGAATTTTTCCCTTGTTATTTCCTACAATTACATGAAAACTATTGGTGTAAGAAAGTACTAATGTGAACAAAGCAGCAATTTATCTGTTCTTTTTCGAGTTTGTTGGCAAAGCTGTAAAAAAAAATTGATACATACACACACACACACACACACACACACACACACACACACACACACACACACACTCATTCACGCTCTCTCCCTCTTGCCATCAGATATTTGGAAGTTTCCTGCTTGTCTTTACTTTTTTAATACATGAAAGATAATACATTTTTCACTATACTGTGTATTCAAAATGAAGCATTTTTCTTAAGCTTCAGTGCACTATGATGTCGTCCCATGCATTAAATTTGCTGTAGCATGAAACCTAGCTGAAAATATTAGCATATTTTTAAGGAATTAATTAAAAAGGGATTTTCTGCAAACTTTTTATTCATATTTTCCTGTAGATTAGCATTTTTGCAGGCTGTTTATGTTGTCTGATATGCTTAATAAGGCAGTAAGATTTCAGGAAGTTGGAAAAAACAGATGCTATGGACTTGTTTTATTTTTTTACACCGAAACTACATGACATAGCTCTGAAGCCCCCAGTTAAATACTCATTAGGGTGCATGACTGCAAAGAAAAGATTCTGTAACCTTATCTTAACTAATGGTTGAGAACAAACATCCATGATAGACAGAGTAGAGTTGATTACCAGCCTTAATTCCTTTAGATAAAAAAAGGAATAAACTAGTGCATAACTTCCTATTCATGTTTTAATGCTCCTATATCAAAACACATAATAATAATAATAATAATAATAATAATAATGACAATGATGATGATGGTGATAATAATAATAATAATAATAATAATAATAATAATAATAATAATAATAATAATAATAATAATAATAATAATGACAATGATGATGATGGTGATAATAATAATAATAATAATAATAATAATAATAATAATAATGACAATGATGATGATGGTGATAATAATAATAATAATAATGATAATAATAATAATAATAATAATAATAATAATAATAATAATAATAATAATAATAGGTAAGGGTACCAGCGGGCAGCACTTGAAAATGGTGATATATTTGTTTCTTTAAGCAATAAGTACGTTCATAATGTATAACATTTACTTCAATGATATCCATCCTCTTCTGAAATGAATGACACTTAAGTGATGGGGTAAGGAAAGCATTACAAATAGGAGGGCATGATGTTTGAGGGGGACATTTCTGGCAGTCTGAAAAGAACACAATACACAATCAGCATAGGTCAATATAGTCTGAATTGCATGAATGAGAGACCTAATGGGCATGGATAGCAGGGATGCTATCCAGTTTCCTTCCAATTTCTCTGATTAGGAAACATCCCCCAACATATTTATATTCTTTATCCTTAAGACTAGCATCCCTCTACTTCTGTTGCTCTTCTCATTATTTAAGGGCCATAAAATCTTAGCCGGCATGACAACAAAAGGCACTAACACAAATCTTGTACATAGAGCATGGTGATTATGCTCTGATGTCCAGAAAAAGGCAAATCAGTTAAGTTCGGGAGATGTGATTTCAGAAATGTTAAGCATCCCCTGCTTAACTTGTTTAAGGATGGCTCTTGCACTTAGCAGTCAAATCTTCCAGCACTGACCAGCAAATGACAGAGGTTGAACAAAACACATTTGTTTCTGCCTATTGTCTGTGGTGGTAGTGTATCCCTGACTTACAAACTTAGAAAGCTGATAGACTAACAGGATTTGTGTTAGCCTGCATTTTTCTGAACTACATGAAGTCTGGAACTTGAATTTCCGTCATTATTTAGTGACTTCAGTCCTTAGTGATTTGTCAGAAAACCACATATCTAGTGAGAAACAGACCAAATATATGAGACAAAACTCCAGATATGCAAAAATCTGGATATTTGAGAGGCATGGCAAGGTGAGTGAAAACTTGAGACATTTTTTATCCTGTCTTTCTGATAGTGCTTACTAAGTGCTTTATAGCTTTGAAAGCTGGCAAAAGACTTTTTCTTTCTGTCACTAGTAGTGAACGGAGAAGGTAAAGCTCCATGTACTACAAAGAATTACGATCGGGTTTCTGATCAAAACCCTTTATTTTGTGTTCTCAACATGGATGCCAAGATTCACCTCTACAGCTTTACTCTTGAGGTGAATTTCTTGACATCCATTACTTGAACACATAATAAAAGGGTTATTATTGGCGACCAGTTCATAATCCTCTATATAACTAAGCTTATTATCCTTCCTAAACTTAGAGAGTAGCACCGTAACTAAAACCAACCCAGAAAAATCAGGGCAACAAGTCACAAAAGAATCTTTGCAATTGACCCTGATAACTATCTTAACAGTTTATAGAGGATTATTATCGTCTCTGACAATAACCAGTTTGTTGCGTGTTTCAGACATGAATGTTAAGAAATTCATCTTGAGAGTGAAGAACAAGAGGCAAATCTTGGTATCTATCTTTACAGCACATGATGGAAAAGGTTATGAGACGAGAAACCCAATCATAATTCATTGTAGTACATGCAGCTTAGACTGCTTTCATGTACTGCAATAGTTAAAAAAAACAGTGTAAAAATGCTAAGTGTTTTGCAGCTTTGAAAGCTGTAATACACTTACCACTGCCACAAAGAGAATAGTCACCACAGCAGCAGGAAGAACAAAAAGCTTTAACACAAATGAAATGCTTTATGCTGCCAAAGAAAAGGCTGAATTAATTTTTTAATGTTTTAAAGCTGATTTTCAATTCATGCTGCTGTTTTCTCATGATGGCCATTTACTGCTGTTAATGCTGTAGCAGTCAAAGGTGCTTAATAAACTTGCCTTTCCCCTGACTTCAGAGCAAAACTGTAGCACTCCATGCACTACAAAATGTATTGAATCTGCTTACCAAACAAAGAACTGTATGTTTCTAAATTAAATAAACCCACATCAAAATGGGTCAGGATAAATTCCCTTCTACTTTATGTGCCTATATTAATTTCTTTAGTGCAGCTGTTATAGGTTCATAGGTGAATATTGGACTAACTGCTCTGGAGAACCATTTTAAGCCTGGCCAGTAACTTGACATCAGAATCAAGCCCTGTACCTTTTGTCTGTGAGGTAAAGACCTTAATCATTATGCCAAATCCATCTCCCTAATGTATGAAAGCCATCTCAGGCCCTCTTTAGCTCTTACTTCTCCATTTCTCCCATTCTTATTCATGACTCACAATAAGAACTACTTCAACCACCAGTACAATAATTTGCTTACTTCTCAAGTATCTCTCCAGGAACTCACATAATTTACTACTCATTACACATTTTATAACAACACTTGATCAACCCATCAAACTAGACAGTAAAACTCAAACTTAAAGAACAAATATCAAATCTGTCACCTAAGCGCACACATCATTAAGAAACCAAAGAGAAAAACAACCAGATATTCTGTGTATAACTGAAAGCTGGCTCAAATAGCCTATCTGGCCTTCACAGTCAGATGTTTAGGGTATAACTAAAACCCAGCTCAAATAGCCTATCTGCCTTCAATATTCATATGGAGTAATTTCCACGTTTTCTTTAACTGACTCAGTCATAACAAAGCGGTAGGAGTGCTTTGCTTTTAGTAAGGAGTAATCACAAAATTGTAGTCACATGCGTCAGAAATTATAACAGCCTAAAAAACTCAATTAAATAGGCCCGCGTCTCCATTACCCTTAAAATTCATACTAAGATATGAGCAATCTTAGTTTATATTAACAATCAAACAACTATTGAAGGCATCCATATAATGACAATGGAAGACTTTAACTCTGATATTCTGGGACCCAGTAAGTCACAAGTTAGCCATTTTCTTGCTCAGTGTAACCTTACCAAACCAGTTAAAGTACCTACCAGATCCAAGTAATGTGACAATAATAACTATCTCTTTGATTTAATTATAATTAATACAGCTCATAGATTTATTGAAAAAACAGATGCCTCCTCAGTATCTTAAATGATCACCTTCCTATCCAGGTTACTATGTCATTTAAATTCCAGATAGTACATCCACTGATTGTAACATAAGAGCCTTCTCGGTATCAACACAAATCAATATCAGTAGTCAGCAGGTCACACCCTTGCATTTGATCCTGGAAAATCAGAAGGCTGTGGGTTCTATTCCTACCTTAGGTGCTTGGATTTATTTTTCATTACTGACCCAGCAGAGCAGCATTATGTGGTGGTGGTTTTGAATTCCTGAGTGTGCTGCCCTTCATTTGAGATGGTAAACTGAGGCCTACTCTGGCTGAGTTGGCAGAGGATGAGGCGGATGTAAAAGATCCCACAGTATATCAAAAAAGTAGCAGTCTTTATTATTTGCATACATACATTAATATTAACATGTTTCACTTTCTTATTTACATATTTAAATATGTTTATTGCATGGTTATATACATATTATACCATGACCCCCCCCAAAACGTGCACGCTGATTGGCCAGCGTGCCCATTGTAAATCGAGTTATACTAATGGAAAAAGGTCCGGTCGCCCGGACTTTTTTCCATTAGTATAACTCGTTTTTTTAAAAACACTGTCTCGCTATGTTAAATGGGTTTAACATAGCGAGACAGCTTTAAAATAAGCAACGGAGATGTCCGTTGCTTATTTTAAAGCTGTCTCGCCATGTTAAACCCATTTAACATAGCGAGACAGTGTTACAAAGCAACGGAGAAAGCAAGATCTCCGTTGCTTTTAGTCTCGCTATGTTAAATGAGTTTAACATAGCGAGACAGTTTTAAAATAAGCAACGGACATCTCCGTTGCTTATTTTAAACTGTCTCGCTATGTTAAACTCATTTAACATAGCGAGACACTAAAAAGCAACGGAGATCTTGCTTTCTCCGCTTTTGCTCACAGATCTGATGTACTGCGCAGGCGCGCAGTACATCAGAACTGCCGCGGATGCCAAACATCTGCGGAAGGGCAGTAAACAGGCATTATACTATGCCATTATTTAAGAAAAGTAATAGTTTCTTTTCTTAAATAATGTCATGGTATAATAGCAATAACCCACTTCTGGGTGTGGGTAATGCTAAATTTACCCACGGTTGGCTTTGTTTGGTCCTCGGGCTCGGGACCAAACCACGCCAACCGTGGGTAAATTTAGCATTACCCACACCCAGGCGTGGGTTATTGCTATAATATTTCAGAACACATATTTGCTTATTTCATCTTCCCCACCTTTTTACTCATAGCCAGAAGCTAATCTCTTGTTTGTTCAGATCCCATTTCTTATTATAGAACATTTTAGGGCACTTGGCTTTCCAAATATGTCACATGCAAGCTAAAATACATTTGTGTACAATTTCCACATTTTCATATCTAATACCTTCATAATACCTACACATTATTATAATCATAATCATATCAGTATTTTCCTATCCATTTTATGCCATTTTTTTACTGTATTTTCCTATCCATTTTATGCCATTTTTTTACTGTATTCTGAAACTTTTTTATTCTTTCATGCTCTAGAAAAATATAACTCAGTCTCTTCATTATGCATGTAGCATTTTATTTCCCCCATATCTTTTATATTTAATTAAACCTTTAATTGGTAATCCTTTAAACATTAATACCGCAAAAAATCTTTTCATTTGTGAATTTGCATAACTGTCTCTTCTTTTTATACTTTTTTCTTCCTCATTACATTTTTCATACCGTCACTTTAATACCAGGTTTCTACTACCTTCTCATGCTGTTATGGTAGAGAAATATACAATACTCAGGATTCAGAAAAGCATAAAGAGATTTCATTATATGTGAGTGTGGTGACCAGCCAAATGTTCTGCTTAGATTTCTCAGAGCAAAGGGAAGGCACTAATATTTGTAATAAAAAGTGCATTGCGTAGCAGAACTTAATGTTATCTGGTCATAAAGATCTGTTAAAGAAGCATTCATAATGATATATTTACTGCCTGCAGTATTTTCACAGACCTTATTTCATATCCTGTGACCATGAAAAAACAAGTTTCATTTTGACTGAACTAAGCAATGAATACAGGAACTATGTTATGCCAGAGAAAGAGCATGCAATTATTGCTGTTATTATTATTATTATTATTATTATTATTATTATTATTATTATTAATACTGACTTCTGATTACAGGAATAGTCCAACTGAATGTGTTGTCCTTCATTTGAGATAGGAGGTCTACTCTGGCTGAGTTGGCAGAGGATGAGGCGGATGTAAAAGATCCCAGTAGTAACTTCCTTTTCCATGGAGGTCCAGGGGTAAAAGCTCCAATGAATATGAAAAAAAGGCAATGTTCATAAAAATGAAAAAAAAAATTAGAATAATTATCATAGTGGGATAACATTATAATAGAAAGTAAGCTTATGAGCAAACAGCAGCAATGCAGGAGTTAGTCATACAGATTTAAAATAAATTGTATTGATAGTCACAATTACAAAGACAAAGCAGATTCATGGCAGATCATGTTTTAAAAATGTTACATTCATATATAGTTGCATGGCTGTACCACAGCACATTATGGGTAGTTGTTGCAATTCAATAGAGCAAAAACAGGGGCAATTTCAGATAAGAGTTCTAAGGTAATAGCCAGATGGACTGGAAATGAGAGCATATAAAAAGAGAAGAGTCTAGGCCTAGGTAAGTTAAAAAGGAGTAAGTGGATTTCGGAAAGAGAAAGGTGAGAAAGTAGAGTGGCAAAGATTAAGGAAAGAGAGCAATGCAGTATGGCTGGAGGGGTGCAAAAAGAAGGAGCAACATAAAATAGGCAGGATGCATTCTGAGCCTGAAGTATCAGTAAGAGTTAAACATAGGGTGAAGGAAATTGTATTTAGGAAGGCCTGCTGTATAGTAAATATAATAGCTTTATAAATTATCATGTGAATGAGGAGAGAAGCGGGAGGAGAAGATGACTAGGATGGTGAAGACAATGCAAGGTTAGCCTGGTGTAGGAAAGCTGACAAGAAAGGTGAAGTCTAATGACGTGTAACTGTAATGAATACATCTATGTCCAAAACCACAAAAGCAATACACAGCAATGTACCAAACTATTTGTAAGTGGTACACCTACATGTAACCAGAAGATATAGCCAATCTGTTGGCTGACAAATTTGGCTCACACCTTTCCCGCTCTCTCCCCTGAATACTCCTCAGGAAATTCTGGTATCCATCTCACCCCCAACCATTACTAGAGGGTAGAACCTCAAGGAACTCTCCAAGGACAAGAACTGTGCATTGATTGGTTCTATTAATAGCCCATGATGCCTCCTTAATAGCATAAAACATACACTATCAGTCCCACTAGGGTCTTACTTTAACTGCAGCCACAAAACAGGCTTTGTACCTAATGAATGGAGGGCTGTTATACCACTGCACAAGGGAGGCTCATCCATGCACCCCGGAAACTACCAGCCCATTAGCCTGATGAGCCTTCTGAGCCTTCTGTGCAAGGTTATGGAAAGTATAATCCTGGATATTATAAATGTCGACACAGATAACCTAGAAATACTGGATCCTAGCCAGTCTGGGTTTGTTGAGAGCAGATCTTGCCTGTTAAATGTGCTGGAATTCTTTGAGAACGTTACCAAAACAAATGACAAAATCAAATGACTACATACTGGTTACCTTAACCTGGCCAAAGCATTCAACACAACACTCCAGTTAGGCATCATTAACAATCTCGGTAAATTAGGTATTAACCAATATGACACTCACTTTATAGCCTACTGGTTTACTGACAATAATCAAGATGTTATAATAGGGAAATCAGCCTCCATAAAAGGGCCAGCAACCAATATGCCCACAAAGCTCAGTGCTAGGTCCACTGCTGTTTGGTATCTACTTTTTTAAAGTCCAGGCTAGCATCAAAGGCCTCTGTCTGACCACGTTTGTAGATGATTGGAAATTGGGAGCAGTCATGGATTATCCCCAAGACACTAATATTCTCCAAGAGGGCCTGACACAGACTAATAACTGGTACTAGAGTAACTGGCTAAAACTCATTGCTAAGAGATGAATCATAAAATCATTTGTGAAGATGGCCATCCCTGCAAACTACCATATTGATAGTACATACCTGAGAGTAGACTTTATAGTCAGGGATTTTGGGACACATGTAGACAAAGATAAGGCATTTGACTAACTTGTTTCTACTGTGGTGATGAAATCATTCTGTACTGCAAAACTTATAACTAAAGGTATGGCATCTTAGTCCAAACAAGTTATCATCCCATTCTACTCTGCCCTTATTAGATATATCAGTGAGTACAGTGCTCGCTTTGGTACTTACCTCTCCAGGCATATGCAGTGACTGGGGCATCCACAGAGATTTCTCATGAAAAGAATACAAGTGGTAGAAAACAGTTCCTATGCAGATCACCTGAAATCATTGTACCTATACACTGTTTCCTATAGGCTGCTGAGAGGCGACCTATGCCTAGCCTATACAGCTTCCTCAGATCCAGAATTAAGCATTGGGAAAAATTTGCGGAAGTGATCATTCACTGAATTTAAATACGAAAAAAGCAGTTACCACCACTTGGAAAATGAATATTTAATCCAACAGTTCAGTATAAAAACAATAAAACAAGACAAAAAATGCAAAGTTTGATGAGTGCTTTCGGGCTGTGCCCTTCATCAGATAAACTGCTCACACTGAAACACTCAATTAAAGGGAGTAACAGCCAATCTGTTCTCAATACTGAACCCGCCTTTTTTCAGGGCAGGCTTTAATGGAATGACATCATTAAGCCCTGGATGTCTGTGTGCTGTAAGTTCTGTTATCCACTTGGCCTCTTCATATTCAGAGTCATTCACTATATCACCACCCCTGATGTTAGTCACCCTATGCCAAATCACCATAAATTTGAAATAATGTCCTTGATGACTGGATATATGTCTGTACAGGGCATTATGTTAATTTTTCACCCTGATAGCTGACAAATTATTCAATATCCTCTTCTTAAGCATGCAGTTTGTTTTCCCTATGTAGTAATAATTACATGTCTGACAAGTAGCAGGATAGACCACATTCATGGTCCTACAATTAGCTCTGGTGTTAAAAGAATATATCTTGCCTATAGTAGGATGAACGAAGTTAATGGCCCCATTAATATAATGGCATGCCTTACATAACCCACATGGTCTAGTTCCTCTCCTTACCTCAGTCTGCTGTTTGTCATGTCTACCCTCATTATCCAATAAATCTTTTACATTTTTATTCCTCCTGAAACCAAACTAGGTTTTTCCCCCACAACTTTCCTGATCCTCTCATCTGAAAGTAAGATTTTCCAATTTTTTCTGACTATATTGCATATCCCATGTATGCTGTTACTATATGTGAACATAAGTCTCTTTTTGCCACTCTGTCTCTGACCACTGTTGACTGCAGGAACCTTCCCTGCATCATGTTTCAACCATGGACACATTCTATCCTTCCTAAAATCTTTATTGGTCTGTATAATCCACTGGACTTTCTGCCTATTGTAACTTCTTTCTATGAAATTACCTTCCAAGCGTCTCACTTCCTCTTAAAAATTGCTTTCCTCTGTGCATATTCTAGATACTCTCCCCAGCTGTCCAGTAATGATGTTATCAAAAGTAAACCTAGGATGCATACTGTCCTGTGTCAGTATGCTGTGCTTCTAGCACTCTTTCCTATATAGGGTTGTCTTAAATCCCCCCACATCTTGGATAACCCTGACATCCAAAAAGTCTATCTCTGTGCTGGAAAAACTCACCGAAAATCTAAGGACAGTATGCATCCTAGGTTTACTTTTAATAACATTGTTACTGGACAGCTGGGGAGAGTATCTAGACTATGCACAGAGGAAAGCAATTTTGAAGAGGAAGTGAGACACTTGGAAGGTAATTTCATAGAAAGAGGTTACAATAGGCAGAAAGTCCAGCGGATTATACAGACCAATAGAGATTTTAGGAAGGACAGAATGTGTCCATGGTTGAAACATGATGCAGGGAGGGTTCCTACAGTCAAAAGTGGACAGAGACAGCATGGCAAAATGAGACTTGTGTTCACATATAGTAACAACATACATGGGATATGCAATATAGTCTGACAAAATTGGAAAATCTTACTTTCTGATGAGAGAATCAGGAAAGTTGTGGGGGAAGAACCTAGCTTTGGCTTCAGGAGGAATAAAAATGTAAAAGATTCATTGGGTAATGAGGGCAGACGTGACAAACAGCAGATTGAGGTGAGGAGAGGAACTAGACCATGTGGGTCATGTAAGGCATGCCATTATGTTAATGGGGCCATTAACTTTGTTCGTCCTACTGCAGGCAAGATATATTCTTCTAACACCAGAGCTAATTGTAGGACTATGAATGTGGTCTATCTTGCTACTTGTCAGACATGTAATTTTTACTACATTGGGAAAACAAACTGCATGCTTAAGCAGAGGATATAATCACTTTGTTTTTATAATTATTTGCTAACTTCTGTGTAATCTATGTAAGTTTGTCTATGTGGAGCTTTTCTCCCCGGGCCTCTGCTGAAAATGGACATGTATCCAGTCGGACTATCCCAGTAAACAAATGTAAAATAAATAAATATTGAATCATTTGTCAGATATCAGGGTGAAAAATGAACATAATGCCCTGTATAGACATATATCCAGTCATCAAGGACATTATTACAAATATATGGTGATTTGGCATAGGGTGATATAGTGAACGACACTGAATATGAAGAGGCCAAGTGGATAATAGAACTTATAGCACACATACATCCAGAGCTTAATGATGTCATTCCATTAAAACCTGCCCTGAAAAAAAGGTGGGTTCAGTATTGAGCACAGATTGGTTGTTACTCCCTTTAATTGAGTGTTTGAGTGTGAGCAGTTTATCTGATGAAGGGCACAGCCCAAAAGTGCTTATCAAACTTTGCATTTCTTGTCTTGTTTTATTGCTTTTATTGAGCTGTTGGATTAAACATTAGTTTTCCAAGTGGTGGTAGCTGCTTTTTTCGTATTTGGATTGACTTTGTTCAGCAGCTTTACCTTCAGTGAGGTCCTCTCTGCTTGTTTCTTGCATTCACTGAATTTAGATTTATTGAGTTTGATAAATAGGGATTTTATGGTTTGTGTTTTTCAACAAAATGAAGTATGCCCTTATTCTACTATGATACTATGGAATAGCTTGGTTCATTATCAGTTTCTAACTCTATATTTTTAAAGAACTTTTGTGTTTCATCTGATACCAGGGTAATGTTTTAATCTTTCTATTCCCGCACTGCACACTAGCAGTATCTGGTGCAAATACAACAGAGAAGTATGCAAGCGATACACCATCTAAGCATCATTTGCCGTGCAGAATGTACAAGTATGCATACCAAATTTCTGTGTTTCCAAACATCGGTGTTACTACACTACTACTGAATAAAATGAACAGCACTCAGGCTGGGGGAAGGACAAGGGAGCCATGACATCACAGAATGGGTGGGTCTTATTATTTTAGTTAGAATCAGATGATGGCTGTGGTGATGTCACTTTGGGGGAGTGGATTGATTAAAAAAAAAAAAAAGTACCTGCACTGCCTGGCTTCGATGATGTCAGTAATTGGGCGACTCCAGCAAGCTTTATTCAAACGTGAGAGAATCATTTTGTAAGTGAAACCATCACAGTATGAGAAGGTAGGCTTCTGTTACAGAAGTAAGGGGAATTATAAAAATTGTAAATGCTTTATTGTTGTTGGGTATAGGTCAAGTCACAAGCTTCTCAGGTCTTCTTCAACCTGTTTAGTCCACATCTTCTTTGGTGCAGATTTGTGAATTCTCCATTTCATGGGGTTCTGTCTCCATAATAGTCTGTATGCAAGTGGTGGGTGTCCATCCTACATACATGTCCAGACCAGCACAGCCTCCTGTTCTGGATCTGTTTGCTGATCATTGGCTGCTAGTCACATCTGGTATGGATGCTCTCATTTCTAATGTGGTCACAAAGCAAGAGTCCCCAAATCTGGTGCAAACATCGCATTTGGAAAACCTCAAGCTTGTGCAGGTCTGGCTTGAGGAGGATCCACTTTTCCAATCCATAAAGGAGAAATGGCAAGATCAGTGTCCAGAAAAGGTGAATCTTTTTGGTGATACAGATGCTTATTCTCTTCCATAGACACCATTTGAGCAAGGCAAATGCTGCATTGGCTTGTCCAGTCCTGCTGTGGACTTCAGCTGTTGATGTCGCCTTCTTCTCCTGGACCAGTGAACCCCAATACTTGAATTCTTGTTTTTACTCAATCTGAACTCCCCCAAAGTGGATGTTGGCTTGTGACTTGTCAGTTGCCATTACTTTGGTCTTGTCCGTGTTTATCCCTAGGCCATATGATTGGGCAATGCAGGTGATGTTGTAGAGGATATCTGTGGCCTTAGCATTACAATATTCATAAATGGCACTTTCATCAGCAAACATCAGGTCAGTCACAGAATGGGCTTCATTGTACTGGACTCCACTTCTGCCCTCACATACTCTCTTTATGATGGCATCCACCAGTCCATCACTATGTTAAACAGCAGTGGAGAGACCACATCCCCTTGATGGACCCAATCTGGATGGTAAGCTCTTCAAACAGTTTATTCGGAATATGCACCTGGCTGGATGAACCACTGTATAATGCTTAAAGGAGCCTGATGATTTTCTTCAGCATATGCTTGGTCTCCAGCATTTTCCACAAGGTAGTCCAGTGGATATAGTCAAATGCTGACTTGAAATCTATGAAGATAATAACTGTATGTTGTCCACAAAGGATTCTTTCCTCCATTAGCTGCTGGATGGAGAAGATTTGATCACAGCATCCACTGCTTGGTCTGAAGTCAGCCTGTTCTTCCCTGCTGGTTTGCTTGTGGTGTTTCTGCAGTCTGGATTGTATGATCTTCATAATGACTTTGCAGATGATGGAGAGCAGGCTGATGCTGTGGTAGTTCTTGCATTCCTTGTTGTTCTCTTTCTTGTGGATGGTATCTGTTGTGTAACGCATAGCAGCTTGATCAGTGCATGAAGCTGGTGGAGAAGGACATCGCCTCCAGACTTGATTGCTTCCACAGTGACCTGATCTGCTCCTAGTGCCTTGCTGTTTCTCAGTGTTCTGATAGCTGATTTCACCTCTTCGACTGTTGGCTTTGTATCAGTCACTAGATCCTCTGGGAAATTGATGGGTGGTGGATCAACCATTGGTCCATGAAGTGGGTCATGGTTGTAAAGCTCTTGAAAGAATTCCCTTTCACTTTTCAGATGTTCACAAGGTAAGCACACAAATGTCTTGTCTGCCTTTTTGATGTTGTCTTTGGTGGGTTTGATCTTCCCATTCAGTCATTTGAGAGTGCCGGTACAGGATGCGGTACTCATGCCTGGTTTCCCCCTCTTCAAGGTCAGCTGCCACCTGGCTCCAATATGCTTTCCTTTCTGCTTTTATCCTATGGGTAACTTCTTGATTGAGCTGCTGGTGTTGTTTGTAGCTTACTAGCGTCACCCATTTCTGCTAGGCTACAAGATCCAGGCACTCATTAGCTATCCATTTCTGCGTTTGGTGGTGGATGGGTGGGCATAGCGATTTGTCATATTCCATGATGGAGTTTGATATCTGCTTTTCTGCCTCATCCATGTCCTCCATTTGTGCCAGTGCTGTGAACCAGTTTGATAGTGTGATCTGGAATTCCTGTTTGGGGGGGGGCATGAGTTGCTTACAGTCCAGCTTGGCTGGCAGAGGTGACTTGCTCTGTGCATGCTGTAAGCAAAGCTGCACTACAGCATGGAAGAGGTAATGATTGGAGCCACAGTCAGGTCATCGCATAGCATGGATGTCCTTGAGTGGTGATTGGAAGCGGGAGTTGAACAGGATATAGTCTAATATAGCAGAGTCCTCACCGGATGGGTTTCATCATGTGAGATGGTGTTTGTTTGTTTGGATGCTGGAAATGGCTATTTTCTACAATAAGATCATTTGATGCAGCATAGGACAGAAGGCATAGGCCATTATCATTCATGTTTCCATGGCCAAATCTACTCATTGTTCCTTCCCAACTGGACCTGTCCTCGCTGATGTGGGTGCCAAGTCTCCTGCCAAAATGATCAACTCAGCCCATGGGATTGAATCCAGCTTGTATTGGAGCTGATTATAGAAGTTATCCTTGGTTGGGTCCGTACTCATCTTGGTTGATGTGTAGATAGACCAGAATGTGGGTCCTGATGGCACCATTGATAGTGAGTGCTGCCAGATGGTCCGATATTGGTTGGAAAGTGATTATGCTTCTTGCAGCCTGACTATCCACCATAAACCCAATGCCAGACACCCATCAAACAAAACTCAGAAGGCAATTTTTTCACCATGTCATATTCAGCATTACATACAGAAAAAAACAGAAAAAAAAAAACAAATTTACATCCCTTAAAGGCAAACTTCTAACCTTGCAACAGCTCACGAGCTATATACTGATAACTACTATAATATTAAAACTCCACACTAATCCCCCCAAGCCCAGCCAAAATGAGAGTGAGTGGTAGAGAGGAGTGCTAAACCCAGGAAACTGAAACCAAACAACCAAAAAAAACTGAATTGAAATGAATTTGAAATTGAAACAAATTTCATCACTGATGTGCCAGATATGGAGGCCAGGATGGACCAAGACTGAGAAGTGCCGGTGAGAAGTGGAGAAAGAATTACTTCTCACTTCCAGAGTAGTACAGCATCATCGTTTTATCAGCTGTAAGTGGTTGGATGGTCAATGTTCCATATCTAGTGAGTTGTAACTCCAACACTGCAGATACTGAGATTTTGCATTTCATGAGTTCCTTGGTAGTGATTTCCTTTTGGCCGATGTGGTGGCCAATTTCAATGTTCCATGCAGCAATATGGTTTCCAACTTCGTGTAATGAATTTCCTTCAGCCAGTAGCCCACTTCTCACCGGCATCCTGGGTCTCCAGTGTTGGCACATCGGCTGCCCCAGATGTGGTAGCATTAGTGAATGAATTTATTCAAATTTCAATGCAGTTTCTTGCCTAGTTTCCATGGTTTCCCAGTTGCGGTCAGCACTGCGGGGTGACCACTCTCCTCATTTTGAAGCTGGGCTTGGGGCCATCCTTGGTGGAGTTCTATTATTAATAGTAGCATCAGTATTATTATCGTGAGCTGTTGCAAGGTTAGAAGTTTGCCTTAAGGGATGTAATTGCATGTTTTGTTTTCTTTACTTGTTTTTCTGTAATGCTGAATATGACATGGTGAAAAAATTGCCTTCTGAGTTTTGTTTGATGGGTGTCTGTTATTGGTATTCTCTTTCCCAATTATCTGTTATTAAAGGAGATTGTGTTACTAAATATTTTTGGTTTCTGGCAGCAGTTTTAGAATGATTTTGTAAAAATGTTATAATTTTGTGATATCCCTGCTTGCTTTATTTACACCTTTATATTCACTTGCTATGTGCATTATCATAGCATCATAGGTTCATAGGTTCATAGGTTCATGCTAGGCTATCTGCCCTAGGGCATTTATAAGCCTAGCCAGAATGTGTTTGGCTTTCGCCACCCATTTTAAATTTATTTTGCTATGCCCTTTTTCGAGGTTAGTATACTGTGCCTCTGTCTAACAGTGACACAGAAGTGATATCCGGGGTAAACCTACGATCTCCCATCCACTCATCAAGATTCCTCTTGAAGAGAGTCAATGAGGGACTCTGCCTAACCTGGACTGGGATTTTATTCCAGAGTGAAGGGAGCCTCTGGGTTATGAATCTGTCCCTCCAGCATGTCCTATTTATTTCAGTGCTGAGGTTCAAGTCTCTCGAGCGCATAGCTCGATGGGATTTGGATTTTCTGAGGTGCAGCATGTCCATTAATTCTGGGTTGGACATGGCTTTATACATCAGGCACAGATCACCTCTGAACAGGTGGTATGCCACTGAGTAGAGCAGGAGTTTCTTTAACCAGGCAGCATATGGCATCTGTTTGAGCCCTTTGATCCTCTTGGTGAGGTACTTTTGGGGTCTTTCCAGTTGCTACAGGTGTCTGGTAAGGTACATCCCAAAAGGGGCATTGTACTCAATTATGGGCCTGATGAGGGATGAGTAAAGAGGCACGATGACCTCACCTGATCTAGATGTGAATCCCTTCATGATTAGGTGGGCTATATAAAATGCTTTTCTAACCACTTTGGCCATGTGGTTGTCAAATGAGAGATTGCTATCAACTTGGGTCCCCAGGTCCCTAATTACTTCTTCTGTACTTAATGGATTACCACCTATGTGGTAATTTGTGGGCACTTTGTTTTTGCCAAAGGGGATGACTATACACTTTTTGGCATTTAGCTTGAGGCCATGGCTCTGGCACCAGTTGTCTGTTTCTATAAGGCCCTTTTGAAGGATGCTTGTGTCGGCTGGAGAGTCAATTATGGTGCCCAGTTTGCAGTCATCTGCGAACTTGGTCAGCCACAGTCCTTCCATGTTGGCCTGTACCTCTGAGAAATATATACCGAACAAGAGAGGTCCCAGGACTGAGCCTTGTGGGACACCACTTGTAACTGGTTTGGAGTCTGACATGGCTCCAGCAATTCTAACCATGTGGGTTCTGTCCTTGAGCCAGTTTGCAATCCATCTAGTGACATAGTGGTTTATATTTAAGCTGGTGAGCTTATCTATAATGCCCGAGTGGGGTATTGTATCGAAGGCTTTTGCGAGGTCCAGGTAGGCTGTGTGGACCACCTTCCCTCATCAATGGCCTTGGTGACTGTTTCAAAGAAATCAACCAGGTTTAAGAGGCAGGATCTGCCCTTAACAAAGCCGAACTGGGTAGAATCCAGTGTCTGTAGGTCCCCAATATCTTTATTTATGAGGTCCATGATGATCCTTTCCATAGCTTTGCAGACCAAGCTAGTCAGGCTTATGGGGCGATAGTTTCCAGGATCCGTTGAGGCACCACCTTTATGGAGAGGGACCACTGTTGCTGTATGCCACTCTTTGGGCACATATCCTGTAGTAAGGCTGAGATTGAACAGTAGTTTTATGTTTGGGTTTAGCTCTTCTTGGAGTTCATGTAGGATGCAGCCCGGGACACCGTCTGGTCCCATTGATGCTGTGTTTTTTGCTTTGGAGAGGGTGGCTCTTACCTGAGCATCTGAGATGTCACGGGGCAGCACTCTGCTGGGATAGATATTTGCCCTTTTGGTGGAGAGTTTGGACTGAACCTGTCAGCTAGGATGTTGGCAATGTCTGTGGGTTCGGTGTATTTTTTGTCATTTTGGACTAATTCTGAGCATATCTGGAAATTACCACCCAGGTTCCTAACATAACTAAAGAAAGCCTTGTGATTATCCTTAGTGTTCTGTGCAATTTTTCTCTCGAAGCTGGCCTTAGACGATTTTATGAGTGCCCGTAGTTTTTTGCTAATACTGATCAGAGATGCCTTCCTCTTTTTGGGATTTTGCTCTATCATTTAGTAGCTTCCTCCTTCTATTGTATAGGTTATTTATGGCTGGGGTCCACCAGACAGGACTTCTGCCTTTGGAGGACTGGGTATTGGTTTTATTTGGGATCGCATGATCCATGCATTCCTGAAGGTGTTCATAGAATGCGTTTATAAAGGATTCTGCGGTCTGGGCCATATTTTCCCCAGGCCCGGGGGCTTTGAAGGATTCCACCTCGGTTTTAAGGAGTGTGAAATTTGCTTTAGAGAAGTTTTTCACTGTGGTTTTCTGGGCAGGGGGTGGGGTTGGGATGTGAATATCCAGTGAGATTAGTTTATGGTCTGATCTTACCAGTGAGGGATACACTTCTGGTCTGGAGCATAGAGTCCCCATGTTGGTGATGATCAGGTCCAGTATGTTTTCCCCTCTTGTGGGAGTGGTAACAAGTTGTTCCATAGCATTTGAGTTTATAAATTCTAGGAACCTTTGGACTAGGGCTCATTCTTTTGTTGGTTTTGTTTGAGACTGTTGTGATCAGACACAAAATTGCCCTTTATTTTCTGAGGTACTTTTTTCACAAAGTGTTGCCATCCTTGTATGGTAGCAGATGTAATGTCACTTTTTCTTCTATCACTGCCTTGTGTTGGGTGGTATATAACTAGTGCAATTCTGCTGAATAACTTTTTGATAAGATAGTTTCAATTGTTCTGATTCTTCAAGTGGACAAAGTCCCAAGATTGTCCAAAAAATAGTTATTGGACCTTTCTGTACATTAAATACTATTTTATTAGCTTTTCTAAGCTGATTTTTTTTAATGTATTTGTATTATATTTTAAACTTCTTATGGTCAGTTCTTTGTCTTTATTTTTGTTTTCTTCCTGCCATTCATTTAAATCTGCCCAGCAGGAGAAGGTACTTTTTTCCCTTTTCCCTTTAGTTTTTTTTCTGTAAATTATCTATGTGTTTTCTAAAATATCCTCCTATAGGAATTTTTAGAGTAGTAGTATATTTTGTGAGCTCAAACCATTGCTCTTAAAACACACAGTTTTCACCAAAATGCTGACTCATTTAGTCAGCCAGAGTTCAAGCCTCCATTTCTTTTACTGTTCCTACGTATCTGCACCCATAAAATAGAAACAATATTAAACTACCTTCTCAAATGTGAATAAAATAACCCCTTTCATAGAAATTAATGGTGGTATTCATAGTCATTACGTGAATGCATTAAGGCTATCCACACTGTTCTCAAATGAGAGCAGCAAAGCTGTGATTCACAGAGGCCACTAACACTAACGTAATGACTGCAAATAAGCCTGAGCAAATAAAGTCATAGTAAGGTGTAAACAAGGAATGATGTAAAACAGAATAGGCTAATAAAGCATTCTCTATCTTATTTGTGATTCATAGTGAAATTTCCCATGCTTTTCTGCTCTGTCTACAGATGCATTATATAAAAAAGTCTCTTCTAGCTATCTAATTTGCAATCCACAAAAATGTTGTCACTTACTGCTAGCCTTGCTATTCCTCAGTGTGAGCTTCTTGTCTTGGTGGAGCCAAAAACACTTGTGCCCAGCGGCACTCAGTGGCCAAGAAGGTTGAGATATAGTCAGAGAATAACCCATTATAATTTTGACAATCAGGAGATACTAGAAAGGTTTAGAGTGGACAGGGATATTATAAGGGTATTAGTCAGTGTGTATGATCCCCAAAGGGGTACAGGAGAAATGTAACCTCGAGGATACTGCAGCACTTCTTGGTATATATATATATAGATATATATATATATATATATATATATATATATATATATATATATGTACTCTTGGGATGTGTGAATCACAGCATCCATTTCCTGGTACCACATCATGACTGTGCCAAGACTATGTGTACTTTTTATGGGATGACATGATTCCATGAGGTACTCAGTGCAATGGATTACAACCATGTCACAATTAAAACTGCTTAGGATGGACTATCATTCCATCAGTTGCCAGGTAGTGTATGATGCATGGAAGGCATCACTAATGTCTTTGTCCAGCATCCTGGCAGTGCACATATATCCCATACTTCAGACATAACTCACTCTTCCTACATTGTAGGATGCCCAGTGGTCATTTTGTTCGTCAGTGAAAAAATATTTTTCTTTTTTCTATTGTATTTAAGTTGTTAGTCGTTGCAGAATGCATTGCTGAATACTAAACCACTTATTAATTGTTTTGTCTCCTACCTCTACATTCTTTTTTCTCTTTCTCTCTCTCTTTTGTCTTTCAGGTATTCCTGGATATCCACCAGAACTGTGGCTCATGACACCAGTGAGAAATCCAAGGGGAGCTGCAGAAGAGACCTACAACACAGCCCTGTCCCATATCTGTATCATCATTGAGACTGTCTTTGGCAGTTTGAAGAGTTGTTTTAGGTGCCTACATGAGTCTTGGGGTGCCCTTTAGTATGACCTATCTACTGCATGCAGGATGTTTACTGCATGCTCCATTCTGTACAACACGATCATGTACCAATCTGGTGGTGCAGTCACCTATGCTGTCACTGCAGCTCCCAGTTATGGTCCTACTACGACTAATGATAACCAGCCAGCAGCAGTAGTAAGGGACCCCATACCACAGGCTCATACATGGTACACAGCTGTCCAAGTAACAAGGCAGTGCCCAATCCAGGACTAGGACTATGACATTCAGGTTTGTGTTTCCTTTCTTGAAAAAACATATAGAGTATAAATGATGCATGCAGTTATATCTGTGGGCTATGCTGTGGGGTGCATGGTCTGCTGTCACTGTTCATCTGACATTCCTTTTCATATTTAAATAATTATTTTTATTTTTTTATTTCAGAACAGTTACTTAGCACCCTTTGCAAAAGTCATGCCTGAGTGCTTAATAACTCCTGTTCACTGATGTCATAAGGCATCATATAAGTAACAATCACATTTTTAACCATTTGCACAACAAATTCTAGTGAGGTGCCTTACCTAAGTATGGACATATTGAATGTCCTCAAGTTGTTCAGTTAGCAAAACGTTTTAATTTAGTATTTGAGTTCATACCTTACATTTGAATGAAAATATATCATATCTTTTATACTATGCAATTTTTTCAGTTTGAAAAATGTCAGTTGAGGTATCACTCATCAGATTATTTTATTTTGTTATACATAATAATGTGTGGTGTCAGAGACAAAAATGTAATAATTTGTACAGTGGTGAGAGAGAAGTGACAGAAGTGTTTGTTTACATGACAATATACTCATTTTAATCTGTAATTTTCTTATTAGTGTTTCCCTGAAAATATGTGTATTATTACTTTGAAGTTGTAGGTAACTGGCAGCTTTAACAATGTCAGTGCATACAGCATTAATGGTGTTAATCACTGAAATCTTATGTTATAACAAGTATCTTTCTTTCCGTGGTTCAGTGAAGTTTTAAACAGTACCATTACAGGAATGCTGGCTGGAATTTTGTAAAGAATTATATGTCATTTGTGTATTAAACTGATTTGTACAGATGTTTGTGTTTAAAAATGTATTTGAAAAATTGCTTGTGTTAAAATGTAGCAACAGTGCTTCCTGCTAGAAAGCAAATAAATGCACATGCATTATTGGAAATCAATTAAATGTATATGTTTCAGCAGAGGATACTGGCAGAGCAGAGGTTAATCACAATCTAGCTGGAGCAAACTTTAAAATATATCTGAAATTAAATTACTTTATGTGTTAAGCCATAAAGATGTTATCCCACAGTTTTAAATGGAGCCAGAGATGCAATGTCCATGCTAGGGAATAGCTTGTAGCTCCAGTATTAAGAGTGAAATGGTTTATGGTTTTATGACTTCCAGTAGCTGCCCCATACCTGAGCAAAGCCCTATCAGTGTGCATGGTAACAAGTAGGTGCTAAAATTCTGTCAGCTTCTAGTGTTGGTGAGTGTGGGAAACAGAGTCAGATGACCAGATGTGATGTCACTGTGTAATCAACTCTGAAATAATATTTAGATATTAGTATTAAATTGCTCTCAGCATTCTGCATTCTGTGTTGGATCTGACAACAAGGACCACTCACCCACAAATTATCTTGCCTTGCTCTATTCACTAAGTAACTTAACCAGGGAACAGTAATTATTTTAGATTAGTCATGAAAATATAGTGAGATTAGAAATACTGTGTTTCTATAACTGCATGAAACTTTCCATCTGTGTTATTTTTAATATCTCCTGTGCTGAAACTCTGATGTTTACTGTAAATGCATATTTAGCATTTTCTTGTTCTTTTATTATTTATTATTAAATATGTTTAAACTTTTCATTGTGGCTAGTCCTTTCTTTAGAAAATATTTAAGCTTTGAGAGTATTTGCACATATGTATTTGGTGATAACTCTGGCCACTCCTGAAATCCTGGCTGTTTGGTCAACATTACCATTTGTATTAATATTAATTTTACTCAGCATAATTGGGTACCCTTGCAAGAGCTTTAGGTAGCTAGCTTTGTAATGCTTGGTGGCAGTGATAACTACCTTATAGACTGAGCAGAAGGGGTCATAGCTAGTAAACCTGTGTTAATGTTTCCCAGGTGTGTGTGCAAATCAAATCTCAAAGCGTGTGTGTTAGTTACTTGGAGCAGGGAGATGAAGCACTGGTTTCACAAAGAGAGTGGTTGAGGACTTGGCTTCAGCATTTGGCTGAGGACTTAACTCTGCATTTGTACCAGTGGGGAGTCTTACTGGGGACCCGGAGGGAGACAGATAGAGACACCCTGATCCTGGGCTGAGTGTGTGCCCTGTGTGCTCTTAAGGGAAATTGTGCTTGATGCAGAGAGGTCTGCATCTGGAAATACTGAGTGTATCCATTTGTATTTCAAGTGAACATCCCTCTCCAGTGTCAGTGGTGAGGATTCAGGCTCCTTGATTACTAGCCTAGCATGGTGGCAATGGTGGCATCACATATTGGTGAGTAATGGTGGTCATCACAATCATCATCATCGTCATCATCAACATCACGACTGTCAACAGCCATTCTGTTGTTGATATCCTCCAACTTTATTTGTGTAGTGGAATTGTTTGTTTCTACTGTTGGCCATGTAAAAATTATTTGAAAACATTACTAATAGAGAAGTAGCATACACATCTGTATGCTTTTTAAGGAGGTGTGAGGCGAACTTACCATCCAAGCTGCTTTCATTGCCATTCTGTGCAGATGTAGAATGTTCACCTATTACTAGTAATTGTTCTGTGTTTAATGTAATTATTCCATGTCAGCATTCAGTTGTCTATATTAGTATGTTATTGTTTTTAAAACAACCTCACAGAGTGGACAAGTGTTGCTGCTGCAGATGTTTGTAATGGTCAGTGTCCACACCACTATTCCAGTGCCATAATCTTCCATGTCATAGTCATCCCCACAAATGGAAAGCAGGTATTCCTCATCTGATGTCAAATGGATAATTGTTGGAGCCCCCAATCCCTACTGGTATCTGCAATGGCATACTGCCTCATCTTGCTTCTAGCATATCCTACCATATCATTTACTTTCTTCTTGCAGTGTGTTAAAGTATGGTTTACTCCATCAACTGCATCAATGTCCAGGACAACTTGATTCCAGTCTTTTATCATCTCAGCTTGTTTGGGTTCCCCTTTACCAAACAGGTGTTTACCCGATGTCCTAAGGGCTGCCATGAGGATTCAGTTTTCCTCTTATAGGTTCATAGGTAGGTACTAGGCTAATTGCCCTGGGGCCTATATAAGCCTAGCCAAAAAGGTTCCCTGGATTTCGCCACCCAAGAAAATTATTTTCCTGTGCCCCTGTTGAGCAGTGCCACAGAAGTGATCCTCGGGGTGAATTTTCTATTTCCCATCCAGTCGTCAAGATTTTTCTTAAAGAGGGCCAATGAGGATCTTTGCTTGACATGAATGGGTGGTTTGTTCCAGAGTATGGGAAGTCTCTGGGACAGGAATTTATCCCTCCAGCATGTTCTGTTTATTGTGGTGACAAGGTTTAGGTCCCTGGAGTATGTGGTTCGGAGGGATTGAGATTTCTTTAAGTGTAGCATGTCCAACAGCTCTGGGTTTGACATAGCTTTGCATATTAGGCAAAGATCACCTCTGAGTAGGCAATATGCGATGGAGTAGAGCTGGAGGTTTTTGAGATGGTCTGCATATGGCATCTGTTTGAGGCTGGTAATCCTTTTAGTGAGGTATTTCTATGGCCTTTCAAATTGTTGTAGGTGTCTTGTGAGATACATGCCAAATGGGGCATTGTACTCTATAATGGGTCTGATGAGAGATGAGTAGAGAGGAACAATGACCTCCTTTTTTCTAGAGGAGAACCCTTTTGTGATGAGGTGTACCACATAGAAGGATTTCCTGACTACTGTGGTGATGTGGTTATCAAAGGAGAGACTACTGTTCACCTGTGTCCCGAGGTCTCTTATCACACTTTCAGTGTTTAGTGAGCTACGGTCTATGTGGTAGTTCATGGGTACTGTGTTTTTCCCAAAGGGGATGACAGTGCACTTCTTGGCATTGAGCTTGAGGCCATGATTTTTGACACCAAACATCTGTCTCTGTGAGGCCCTTTTGTAGAATGTCTATATCATTATGTTATTCTATTATGGCTCCCAGTTTGCAGTCATCTGCAAACTTTGTTATCCAAAGACCTTCTATGCTGGCCTGCACTTCAGCGAAGTAGATGCCAAACAGGAGAGGACACAGGACCGAACCCTGTGGTACTCCACTCATCACTGATCTGAAGTCTGACTTGGAGTCATCTACTTTTACTGTGTGGGTTCTGTCAGTGAGCCAGTTGGCCACCCATCTTGTGACATAGTGATTTATGCCCAGTTTAGTGAGTTTATCTATAATTCCAGAGTGGGGGATGGTATCAAAAGCCTTGACGGGTTCAAGATAAGCTGTGTGCACTACCTTGCCCTCATCTACAGCTCTGGTGACTGCTTCAAAGAAGTCTATCAGGTTTAATAGACATGATCTACCTTTTACAAACCCAAACTGAGTGGAGTCCAGGTTTTGGAGGTTACCTATGTCTTTGTTTATAAGCTCCAAGATTATACGTTCCATGGCCTTGCAGACCAGGCTCATCAGGCTAATGGGGCAGTAGTTTCCAGGGTCCATGGTGGCAGCCCCTTTGTGGAGTGGGATAACTATTGTTGTGCGCCATTCAGTAGGCACATAGCCTGAGGTGAGGCTATGATTGAACATGGTACTTAGGTGGGGTGCCAATTCATTCTGTAGTTCATGCAGTATGCAGCCTGGGATGTTGTCTGTTCCCATGGATGCTGTGTTCTTGTCTTTGGGGAGTGTGGTCTTTACTTGTTCATCTGTGATTACAGAGACTTTGCATTCTTCCAGTATTAAGATGGGCCCTTTGGAGGGTGAGGGGGGGGGTAAAGTTAGCACTGAACCTATCTGCCAGGATGTTGACAATATCAATTGTTTCTGTATATTTAGTGCCATTGTGCTGTAGCTCAGAGCAGATCTAAGTGTTGCCATTGAGATTCTTGACATAACTGTAGAATGCTTTGTGATTGCCTTTAGAATCAGTGGTGATTTTAATTTCATAACTGGCTTTGGAGGAATTTATGAGGGAATCTCAGCTTCTTGCTGAGACTGACCAGGGAGTTCCTCCAATCTTGCGATCTTACTCCTTTTTGCAACAGCTTCATCCTTCTGTTGTAGAGTTTGTTTATGGCAGGGGACTACCAGATTGGCTTCCTTTTTTGGAGGATAGCATCTTGGTTCTGTTAGGGATAGAATGATCCATGCTCTCATGTTTGTGCTTATACAGTGCATTTGTGTAAGATTCAGCAGTCGTTCCTCTATTTTCCGTCTGTATGGGTGTCGTGAAGTTTGCCACTTCTGTCTTAAGAAGCATGAAGTTGGCTTTGGAGTAGTTTTTGACAGTGGTTTCCTTAATGGTGGGTAGGGGTGGGATATGGATGTCTAGGGTGATTAGCTTGTGGTCGGATCTGACCAGCAAGGAGTTGACCTCTGGTGTGGAACCAGTTACCCATATTGGTAATGACCAGGTCCAGGATATTGCTGCCACTGGTGGAGGTGTGGACAAGCTGATCCAAGGCGTTGGATGGCTGAAGTTGTCCTTTATCTGCCTTGAGCCCCTGTTTTGCATCATTACTGCACATGAAAAAATATGCCACATTCATACACATACACAAAAAAAAAAACTTTTGATGTAATCATCAGTCAAACAACACACCAGTAAAAGTGTGCATACCATCCTCCTATGAAAATTAGGTAACACAAACCAGATAATTATATACACAAGCAGAATATCAATCCAGCAAAGTAAAATTGTGTTATACTAATGTCTGCAGTATAATAACTACATTCAGAACAGTAATGCAATCACTTTATTAACAAACTCATCCTTCCCCTAGCCCCTACCATTGTCATGCATTCAAAATACAGTCATTTTTCATTCTTCAGTGACACTCAGAAATCTCCACTCCAAGTAAAGACACATGTATGTTCAGCCAACAACACATCCTTACCAGTTCAGTACTTCACATAAAAACTCTGAATTTCAGCCATATGTGTGCACAATGGGTCTATATCAGATCATCAAAATGGCTCATTATCGAATGCCGTAACATCAAACTGCAAAACCCGAACCCTAACAATATCGAAATCTCAAAACAGCGAATTTTTTCCCAGGGAAAAAAATTTGCTGTTCCAAGAAACACACACACACACCACAAGCACACTTGTTGTGTCTTTCAGCTTTTCCCAGTTAGGGGTCGCCACAGCGGAACTCCGGTCCGCTAATGATTGGTAGTTGATTTTTACGTGCCAAGTTACCAGCCCTAATGCACAACCTTCAACGAAGGTACGCCCATTCACGCATGTCTCCACGCAGAATACGCTCTAGCTGAGAATCGAACCGAACAGCGTCTTACTGTGAGGTGACAATGCTACTGCAGCACCACCACCGCGTGAATCCACACACACATATATTTAAAAGTTACATCTAATCCTACACTACACTGCACATACACTACTATCTATCCACTTACCTTAACCCAGACCCTAACCCTAAGGTCCGTCACTATCGCACACTCACCTCACCCGTGCCCTAACCCTAACTTAACCCATCCCTAACCCCAAATTCTCACTATCGCACACTCACCTCACCTGCACCCTAACCCTAACTCACTTAACCTGCCCTTAACCCCAAATTCTGTCACAATCACACACTTACCTGACCTGCGCGCTAACCCTAACTCACCTAACCCACGCCCTAACCCGAATGTCCACACAATCACACACTTACATTAACCCAACCCGTAACTTTCCACCAGATCACTGAAAACAACAAAGCCACAACAACGGCCAACCGAATTCTTTCCCTAGGAATGAATTCAGTTTTGTAGCTTTGCTGTTTTCAGAGTTCTCAATATTGGGTTCAATATTAGATCATTCAAAATTCTGCCGTTTCGATGATCTAATATAGACCCGTGCACAATCACTAAATGCCACTAAAGTAAAGGATTTTCTCAGGGATCACTTATCATTATCATTTCCACTGCTGTTGGAATGATTTTCCACTTACAAATGACAGCTTTATATTCTTCACTAAAACCACTGAAATATGACTATATATATCAGAAAAATAAACATTTCTTCAAGAGAATATACTTATTTTACATAATTTTAAGTATTTCTTATTAATTTACAATATTTCTTTTATATTTTCTTACTTTAAAAAGTCTGTGTTTTTCTAAGTCATTTCCCTCCTAACCTGAGTAATTGTAAGTTAATGTGGAGGTGAAGCTCAGGTCCAGTTACACATTTTGTATGCAAATAAGGCAATTTACATTTATTACTATCAATTACAGTAAAACACAAATATGTACAGCCACTGATGCATATAAACCACTCTCAGCTACTCATGAATGCAGTCTTAGATTCACGTGAACATGTTGGAGACACTGGTGGAGTCCTCAGCAGTCCCCAGCATGCCACAGAAATGTGCAGATAGCCTCAGATATGCTGAAAGGTAAATATGTTTAGAAAAATTAAAATGGAGTCATATGTATGGCAGTTTGCACAACCATGAACTATAATCTCTGACCATCTAACACCAACCTTCCCTCCAGAAATACCATCACATATAATTCCCCATGTTATTACTAGGGAACAGGTCCTTAATGTTCTTTCAAAGGGCAACAACACTGCATCAATGGGCCCAGACAATACCCCAGGATGAAACATGACATATCAAGCCTTCATAAATTATTATTTAACTCTAGCTTCCAAACAGGCTTCATGCCTCATGAATGGAGAACAGCAAAAGCTATCCCTCTGTACAAAGGAAGGCCATCTACAGACCTTGGAATCTACAAATCTATAAGTTTCACTTGTCTTATATGCAAAGCCATGGAAAGAATTACCATGAAAATGATCAATAATGACATAAGGAACCTCCAGATACTGGGTCCAACCCAATTTGGTTTCAGCAAGGGCAGGTCATACCTACTCAACCTGGTGGACTTCTTTGAGAAGGTCACCAAAACAATGGATGAGGTCAGAATGGTTCACACTACTTACCTTGACCTGGCCAAGTCATCTGATACAATACCCTACTAAGGCATTGTTGACAAACTTAAGAGATTAGGTACAAACCCTTATGTCACCTGGTAGATAGCCAGCTGGCTCATAGACTTGACTGAAGAAGTTAGAATTGGGGAGTCCACCTCTGCAAATAGGCCAGTCACAAGCAGAGTTCCTCAGGGATTGTTCCTGGGACTGCTCCTTTTTGGCATTTACAGCCAATGTCAATGGCCTCTGGCTGAGTAAATTTGGAGATGATTGCAAATTAGGAGCTGTCACTGAATAGCCCACAGACACAAATGGTCTCCAGGTAGGGCTGACACAGACAAACAACTGGTGTCAGAGCCATGAATTAAAACTAAATGCCAAGAAATAGATAATAGTGTCCTTTGGGAAGTCATCCATCCCTGGTTCATAGGTTCATAGATTGATACTAGGCTATCAGCCCTAGGGCCTATACAAACCTAGCCATAACAATTCTCTGGCTATTTCTTCCCACAGTATTTACTTCCCTGGACCCCTGTCTAGCAGGGTGACTGATGTGATCCCCAGGGTGAATTTCCTATCTCCCATCCAATCATCAAGGTTCCTTTTGAAGAGGGCCAAAGAGGTGCTCTGCTTGACATGTTTGGGCAGTCTATTCCAGAGTCTGGGGAGTCTCTGGGTCAGAAACCTATCCCTCCAGCATGTTTTGTTCATTGTGATGACAAGGTTTAGATCTCTGGAGTGTGTGTCTCTAAGGGATTGGGATTTCTTTAAGTGTAGCATGTCCAACAGCTCTGGGTTTGACATGGCCTTGTATGTTAAGCAGAGACCGCCTCTGAGTAGACGATTTGTGACAGAGTATAGGTGGAGGTTTTTTTAGATGGTCAGCATAGGGCATCTGCTTTAGGCCTGTGATTCTTTTAGTGAGGTATTTCTGTGGCCTTTCCAGTTGTTGCAGATGTCTTGAGAGGTACATACTAAATGGAGCATTGTATTCTATAATGGGTCTAATGAGGGATGAGTACAGTGGGACAATGACCTCCTTTTTTCTGGATGAAAAGCCCTTAACTATGGTAACTATCATATTGACAACACACCCCTAAGAGTTGACACAGTAGTCAGAACTTGGTGACACGCATAGACAGTAATCTAGCCTTTGACCATCATGGGTCTACAGCAGTGAGAAAATCTTTTTATGTTGTACAACTTATAAACAAAAATATGGCATCTAAGTCCAAGGAAGTCATTGTTCCACTGTATTTGCTATTCATCAGACCTGTCATTGAGTACAATGCCCACATTGGTATGTACCTAACCAGACATATCCAACAATTGGAATATCCATGGATGTTTCTCACTAACAGAATATAGGGTATAAGTAACATGTCCTATGCGGACAACCTTAAGGCCCTATCCCTGTATTCTGTCTCCTACAGGCTGTTGAGGGGAGATCTATGCCTGGCATACAAGACATTGTTAGAGCCACTCTGATGGACTTCCTGCATATCCACAAAACAAACAACACCTGAATTACCCATTCTAAAGACTTAAACCTTGCCTTTGATATAAATAGGACCTGCTGGAGAGACAGATATGTATCCCAGAGCCTACACCTATTGTGGAACAGGCTCTCCATCCATGTGAGGCAGAGTTCCTCCCTAACCCAATTCAAGTGTAACTTGGACAATTGGATGGGGAACAGGAAAGTCATCCCTGAGTTGGCACCTATGTCTCTAATGGACAGAGACAGCCTGTACATTGTTAACTTCCCAGGAACCTGCTTGCAAATATTTTACCTCCCAAGCCCCTGTTTACACTTATCAAAGGTACCATAACTTGTCAGAAATTTGCGATACTTGGTTAAGCTTACAAAGGCTCTTTAGGTTGTTAGCCTAGTAAACAACTATGAATCTATGTGGCACACCTTCTCACCTCAAAGCACTCAACATTTAATAAAAGCTGATACTCATACATGCATGAGTATTTATTTCTGCAAAAAGGCCCCCCCAAAAAAGCCCATTAATATTGCTTTTATTCTGTATGATGCAAAAATAAATGACATTCAGAGAAAGGTAGCTAAGGCAGTGCACAGCAGCAGTAACAATTGTAAGTAATATAAAGAAAAATGATGATTACATACTGTTTTTTATCTACCATGGAAATGAAATGTGAATCTATTCCTTTAAAAAAGAAACATGTATATGACAAAACATTCTTGGTTTTGCCATTAATAACAATACCTGGTTTAATACCCCTGCTGGTTAACTGGGTTTTGTTAAGGAGATGTCACACCCCAGAGAGAGTGGTTCCAAACCTGTGAACAATAGCCATACTCATACTTTCTTCATTCTGGTTCTGGTACTTCAACTGATGGCAGCACCTGTGATGTCACAAGGCTACACTCCAACCTGGTTAGATAAGGAGACAAACATTTTGGTCTACAATCTTAGTGACTCGTACCTGGATAAGATCTAAGTATGTGTTGGAAGAAGTGAACAAAAACAAATATACATCTGGCAGTAGTAGGGTAAGCACCTGTTATCCCTGAGACCTCTCACCCACTCCAGCCAATAGTGCCATCATAGGTATAGTGACCTACAGAAGGGTAGGCCCAACCAGCTGGCCTAGTGTATTGATCAGGTAGTAGTGAGAAGGCCAGAGTTCTATAGCAAGTACAATTTTTTTTCTCATGTTTTTGTTATATAAAAGATAAAAATAAACTGTAAGAATGTTGCAAAACTGAAGGTGTTTGCAAGAAAAAAACTATGTCTAACTGCAAATATGTATCTATAATATTATTATAATAATGCAAAAGAAAACACATACATATCTGTACACATAACTGCATCTATATACAAATATATGAAATGTTTAGGTGGTAACATAATTGTCAGTATAAATACAAATATGCTATATGTATGAGTAAAACAAGTATCTACATATGTATATCTGTAGTTCACAGATGTACATGTGCATAATTACACTTAAAACCTTTTCATGCATATAAAAATATGTATTTAAATAAAAACAAACAAAAATATTTACATTGCCATATAATTTAATTTAGTATTGCATTACTTTAGGTAGTATTTAAAGTACATGCAGACAGTTTTTGTAAAGAAAGAATTTTGTTTGTGCAGGCCAGAAAAATATGCATGAAGTAAAAAAGCAAATGGAGATTCAGCACAGCAGGACACAACACAGCACAGTTCAAGGTTTATTTATATGTATTAGTATAGTAACTGTAAAAAACGTGTCATTTCTTTCAGAATACTAACTGCACTTACAGGATGGCTGTACTCAGACTGGCACTCTGCCCTAGTCAGAGTAAAGGTAGGGAAAGGCGTGTTGGGATTCCAGTGTCAAGTGAATGAATGGCACATGCTTTAGTGGGAAATGAGTTGTATTACTTCTGTATTTTTATGTATATATTTTAAACTATCCCTCTATATGTTGAGAAGTATTAGGCAGAAAAATATAGAAGCAGATATTTTGTACAGCTTAGCAGCTGAAAACCTCCTTAAATTGCTAAATTTTTCTGAGTGTACACTTTTTACATGAACACAATTCACAGACTGTTACATGCAATGCATAACATTTTAAAACACCATTCTATCAAACAGACAAGATGTTCACACCTCTAAAAGTATAATGATTTATTTATAGCTTGCAATAAAGGAAAGATTGGCACAGTATGAGAAATCAGTAATAACTATTTAAACAAACAGTAAGCAAGTACAACAGTGACTGAAATGCATTGCAAATATGTACTAGTAATGTTAAGGAAAAAAGAGGTGAAATACAGACATACAATTGCCTTGTGTCTTCTATTTTCGGCTGATAAGGAATAAATTACAACTGGCATCAGTAGGGTAGGAGAACAGCTAGGCTGGTGGAAGCTGCTGGTAAGCATGAATAAAGTGGTAAATAGTATTCTGTGTTTAACTCCTTTCTTTACAAGAGAAATATATATATATATATATATATATATATACATATTTGTATATATTTTGTACAATGGGTCAGGGTGTCACTTCAACAGTGACAATCATCTAAAGCCTAAGTTCACACCACTGGTTGTCTTGCTATATGTATGTATTTATCCATCTCTACATGTGTATGTGTGTGTGTGTGTGTGTGTGTGTGTGTGTGTGTGTGTGTGTGTGTGTGTGTGTGTGTGTGTGTGTGTGTGTACATATATATATATATATATATATATATATATATATATATATATATATATATGGGTCTACTGCTTTTCATCAAATACCACGTATTCGAAAAAGAGCAGTAGACCGCTCAGTTACGCGAAAGTGCAATTATTCAAAAGTGCACTTTTGTGAACTCAGCTTCAATGAATGGATTGCACCACAGTGGAGGACAGCAGGAAAACATACTATGTCCTCCACTGTGGTGCAGTAGTCACAGACGTTAGGGTTAGGGCACGGGTCATGGTAAGGGGATAGCTAGTAGG
>NC_056733.1:1333052016-1333094516 GCF_019279795.1 Protopterus annectens
TAACTCAGTCGACAAAAGATTAAAAAATAAAACAATGCAAAAATTAGACCTTGTGTAAGATTAACTAAATAACATCAACTTCTCTCCACAAGTGCAGTAATTCTACTTATGCCTTAGATACATTTAACTTTTCTTTAATTATTATTAAAGCAGAATTATTCTTCAGTTTTTCCTGACTTTGGTCATTTTACTAGTTTGGTTCTTATTGGGCTTTTTTTTTTGTGAATACATTTAACTCTTTCATTAAATCCATCCTGAGCAAACACTTCATGCTACAGAAGAAATGGTTTAAGGGGTAGCAATGCCACTGGATTACATCAAACCTGGAAACTTTCTTAAAACCAGAAATAAAGCCCAGAAACTATGGAAGGAGATAAACAACCAGACCCATCATGAAGAATTCTTCACCCATAGAAAAAAAATGCAAAATAAACATCTAAGATGTAAAATCTTCATATCTCATAGCAAGGTTAACTGTGATAACCTAAATGGTTTTGCAGAGTGTTAAATATTTAGTGCATGTTGATAATCTGAAATCTGGTAAATTACTACCCATTATAGATAACTCCTGCTTAAAGGAATAAAAAAAACACTCCTTTGACCCCTACAGCATCCCTTAACAACAGTACCTCTGTCATATCCATCAAAGTCAAACCCAATCTTCTCCCTCTTTCAGAGTTTCACTCCCCATTCTGTTTGCAGGCAATGACCCCTACAGCAGTAAGAGAGCTCCTTGAAAAGTTGGATAAGAAAACAAAGTCTAACTGATGTAACAGTTATCTCTCTTTTCTTTGCATTGCTGCTTGTCTACTAGTCAGACCCCTGTGAACATTTTCATCCTCACCATGACCCCTGTCATAGCCCCTAGATTTAAACATTTCCTGATCGCCCCCATCCCAAAGAAGTCATCACCCCGCAACTAAAGTTTTTACACCAATGTTTCCTCTTTGTTTGGTCACAGATGTATTTTTAAAAATCATTCGCCATCAGCTATTTCAACACAGTAATACACATTGAATTCTTAATCTGTCCCAACATAATTATAGAGCAGGTCATAATAAATTCACTGCAATCTATACAGTGACTGATAATATTATGGGACATGAAGAAAGGTTAGCTCAGAGGAGATATATATATATTTATTGACCATGCACATTCTTTGAGAGTGAAGACCATAATTATACTGCTTAGAAAACTAGCAGCTTTTGGCCTCAGTCCTAGCACTTTACACGGGTTCAGCAATTATTTGTCCTACTAGACGTTTGTGTCCAAGACTGGGTGATACTTATTTTTGTTTTTTATTTATTCTTTTGTTAACCTGGTAAATAAATTGGTAATCATAGACCCTTTTCACACATGACCTGAGTCACATAGACATGCGCATACATACACATATATCAATTTTGGAGTAAGAAATTAGCTTGCTTAATATTTT
This sequence comes from Protopterus annectens, assembly GCF_019279795.1. NCBI lineage: Eukaryota > Metazoa > Chordata > Ceratodontiformes > Protopteridae > Protopterus > Protopterus annectens. The sequence goes on from NC_056733.1 coordinate 1,333,053,452, forward strand.
GAAATACAGCCACTAACTGACTCTGTTAGTGCCATTACTCAATATTTTATGTTAGGTGTCATTTCTCCATTCTGTGCTTATGATAATATTACAACTATGGTCTGTTGCTCTTTGTTATCACTGCACTAGAATTACAGAGTTTTACATGTTGTTTGCTTAGAGGTCACATAGCTTGTGTTGTTGCTAACAAATATGTTGCAATGCTTGATTTGATGCCAAGCTAATGCCTTATCATTTGATTCAGACAGTACAGACTAGCAATTTCAAATGCAGCAAAAACAGAGGACAACTGCTGCAACGTGGGCGCCACACAAAAACGTATAAAACCTGCAGTACCTTGGAGTTTTTCAACAAATTCTGCATACAAAATGACGGTGTTTGGGATAAACTTTTGGAATGCAGTAGTAATAAGAGACAAATCATATCCAAATGTTAATTTATATGTGAAAAACTGTAAACTAATTTTATCCTGTGCAATAAAAATTACGACGCTATTTGCTTCTCTTGCTTCATTTCACTACCTATAAGCATATGTTTGCTGCTGAGTTGATCATTTTTTGAAAGGATTATTGTGTGTGCATGCTGCACTAATCTGTGCAGATATTGGATACCCAGAAAAGTTATACAATCAAAAAGACAGCACCAAGAGTTGATTGGGAATACAGAAAATTGCGAACATATGTGTCCTATTAGCCAAGCCAGGAATAATTCCCCAAGGAACACTTTTAGTACTCTGTCAACTACACACAAGCATCAAATTATAACATTCCTCCAAGGGACCATTTCAGGAGTCTGTAGAAGTACACAGAAACATGAAAATGAAACTTTCCCAAGCCACCACTTCTAGATTCTGAACAAGTACACATGAAAAGTAAAAATTAATTTTTATCCACTCAAATGAGCCCCTCAGTCCCTAAACACCAAAATGAAATTAAATGGCTCCAAATGAATCCCTTAATAGCCTGGCAAAGTACACACAAGCATCAACTAAAAAGAATTCCCACAACTGCTCTGTACACACAAGTACATTATCCCCCGCTGAGCTCCTCAGTGTTCGCCCAATTGTCAAAATGAAATTTTTGACAAAGTATCCCTTTTGTAGTCTGACTAGGTATACAGAAGTACCAAAATCAAACATTTCCACCAACGACCCCTTCACCAGTTAGTACATTTATGCATAAGGAACAAAAATGAAGCATTTTTCCCCACAACCGCTTCAGTAGTATGTCCATGTATACACTAGTACCAAAATGAAACAGTTCCGCAAGCTTACACTTCCAAGTATGCACAAATACCAAATAAATGCATTTCCTACAACCCTTTCAGTAGTCTGTCCAAGTACCCACAACCACTAAAATTTAAAATTCCCCCACACAGAATCACTTGCTTTCCACAAAAGCACTAAAATGGAATACTTCCCTCCATTAAATTGCTGGGATAACAGGACAGTTCCTTATCACTTATCACGCAGTATACATACACTAGTGTTTCACACACTGATTGCACTAACAGTTGATGTTAAGTTGTCTATCTCGCCTTCATTCTTGCTGGATGGGTTCTCTAAAAGCTCGAGAGTTGGTTCCACCGGCTCGAGGCTGCCCTTATATTCCACAATGCTAGGCGTGAATTACCTGAGATCTCGTTTGCCGCTACAGCGATCGAGGTGTTTTCTACCGGCTCCAGGTCAGTTTTAATTAGATTAGTCTAATAACTGTTAAACTTCCTTTAGCTTAGTTTTTTCCCTTTTACCTTCAGTGTAGTGGATAATTTATCCTTTCTACCCTTATTCAGCCCCTTCTTCAAGAACTAATAAGTTCTTTCCTTAGGCCTTCGGGCCCTTCCATCCCTTACAGTGTGTGTCTGTGTTTTTGGTAAGGGTTTTTATACTTATAACTTTACTTAACTTTTTAGAAGTTTTGTTTTAGAGTAATTTAACTTAATTTTTTCTGACAGTGTAATCGGTGTGTGTGTGTTTTGTGTGTGGTTAGTTCCTTGAAAATGTCCAAGGATTCAAAGGTCTCAGGCTTCAAGAAGTGTGACTCGTGCTGTCAGAAAATGTCTCTGACAGACGGTCACACTTCTTGTGTGTACTGCCTGGGACCTTTACACCTGCAGGACTCTTGTGCTGTATGCCATGGCTTCAGCCCTAGAGTCCTGCAGGAAAAAACAAACTCATACTAAGGGGTTTGCTTAAGCCTGAAGGTTCCCTATCTGCTACATCGGAAAACCTTCCAAGACTTCTAAGACCTCGACTCCAGCTTCTGAGTCGAGGCCTGTCTGCTACTGCATCGGCTCCAGCTGGGGCCGATGAGCCCTTGACTGCAGCTTCTGTGGTTCCCTCGGCTCCGGCTGCAGATCAGACCATCGGAGCCGACATCTAGAAAGAGGTCGAGGTCACCATCCCTTGGCTCCGTTCATTCGGCTCCAGCGTCTCCCTTGCTGTCTGGCCACAGATCTCACTCCTCCAGGTCATCGAGGCTCTCGGATCATGACCTCCAGAGGGTAGTGAGTCGACTTCTAAAGTCTGAGGCACTGGCCCAAATGCTTCAGAGCCCGACTCAGCAGTCGATGCCTCTACCTATCCCTTTAAATATTCCTCCTCCGACTCCTTTGGAACTGAGACTGTGGTAGTGTCAGAGCCGATACATTTGCCGATTTCTTCTTTTGAAGAATCTCGGCCGGACTTCCCTCGTCGGCTCGAGGGGTGAGTGGCATCAGACCCTTGTCCGACCCCTCTCCCTCTCGGTGCTTGGCTGGTGAGTTCGGCTCCGACATCGGCCTCGGAGCCATCTCTGTCAGTGCCGAGGAGGTTCTCAGCTTCGGGCGGGGACCTTTGGCTCTGCCTGACAGGGGTGCATTCGAGGTCATGTGTGTTGGAACCTTGTTCAACTCCACAGTCGGCTCCGTCCGTCCCTCCCTCTTGATTGCCTCAGGTTATGTCTACTCACTCCCTCATCCCAGACCGCGAGAGCCAGCTCCTCAAGAATCCCCTGTGGGGATCTCATCCTCTTCGAGGCCTCCCTGAATTGGCAGGGGAGCCCCTAGGAAGAGAAGTGTAAGAGGAAGCACATAGACTCACCTGAGTCTGTCACCTCTGACAAAGATTTAGAGGATTCTGAGGGTTCCCCGTTCCCCTTCTGAAGATGTCTCGGACATTCTAGAGATCCTGAAACAGAGGGAAATTGGCCAGCCCTTAACCCTTCGGAGGATGAATCTGTGTATCTTGAGGCGTTTGGCTCCTTCCACCTCCTGGGTGTCCCCCTTTGATCCCCTCATGCAGGTGGTGGCAAAAAGCCTGGATGGCTCCTGACTCAGTGGACCCTACCCCAGGAGACCTTCTAAATTTATAAGAGCACCAACTGACAAACAATTTCTGACCAAAGGTGTTAATGTGGATGCTATGGTGGTAGCTGCTGCCACCAAGAAGGAACTAGCTGATCCTTCAGTGCCTGTTCATCCCCCTAACAAAGAATCTAGGTCTATGGACAGGTATGGGAAGCGGATGTTTTTAGTCAGCGACCTTTGCACTGAACTACCTATGCCATTTCACCCGTCTCCAGAGAGACTTGATCAAGGAAGTGAGTGAGATGTTGAAGGATCCTACAGCTGCAGATTTTCAGGACAAAATGAACACCCAGCTGACTACCCTAAATTCGATAGCTAACTCCTCCATGCACCTCCTTTCATATGCGGCTGATGGAGCGAGTAAAGCCGCAGGGACAGGTGTCGGCATGCCTGGATGCGACTATGCAATTTTGCGGACCCCTTTAAAACGTCTTTCACTAATTCCCCGTTTGATGGATCATCTCTCTTTGGTCCTCAAGTGAAAGAAACCTTGACTAGGTGTGAGACGGATGGCAAAACTCTGTCTGAGTCCGTTTTCTACTCCTTCTAGACCTTACTCCAAAGGTCAGAAAAGTGGGAAAATGTGGTTCCATAAACAATCTCAAGGGAATTTGCCTGGCACAGAGTCGGTTCCCCTCCAGAGGCAGAGGGTCCGAGAACCAGGGCAATCGAGAAACCTTTTCCGATAAGCCCTTTCAGCATCCCTGAGGTGTTGCCCGACTGTCCACCTTCGGAGGCAGTCGGGGAAGATTGTCACTGTACCCAGAAGCCTGGCTATCCCTAACTCAAGACAAGTGGGTACAGTCCATCATTTCGAAGGCTATTCCATTCCCATTCCAAACCAATCAAAAAAATCCCTTCCAGATGTTCCACCCGCTCAAAGGGATCTTGCAGCTTTGGAAATTTCAAAGCTGCTTGCAAAAAGAGCAATTCAGCCAGTTCCAGCAGACCAGCAAGGATCCGGAATCTACTCAAGGTTCTTTTTAGTTCCAAAGAAAACAGGGGACTGGAGACCAATTTTGGATCTCAGTATCTTGAATAAATTGGTCAAGAAAACAAGATTTTGGATGGTCATGCTACAGTCCATCCTTCCCCTATTGGGAAAGGAAAACTGGATGTGCTCTATAGACCTTCAGGATGCGTACTATCACATAAAATGAACAGCAGAAGATTCCTCCGCTTCAGGCTGGGAACCAGTCATTTTCAATTCAGGGCCCTGCCCTTTGGTCTCACCACTGCCCCCCGGGTGTTTACCAAATGCATGGCAGTGGTAGCTTCTCATCTGAGACGTCAAGGATTCCAGGTGTTTCCATATTTGGACGACTGGCTCCTCACAGCTCCCACCAAGCATCTTCTTCTAATGGCCAGAGACTACACCTTTCGCATTTGTCAAAACTTAGGCATTTCAATAAATTGCGAAAAGTCTGTTTTGTCGCCTTGTCGTACTATTACCTTCATAGGCACAAATCTAGACACAGTCAACATGTCTGCGAGGCTAACAGATCAAAGAATAACAGACATACACAAACTGGTCTCGCTCCTTTTCAGCAGCAACAGAGTCAAAGCCAGGTTAGTTCTAAAAGTATTGGGGATTATGGCGGCTGCCATTCCTCTGCTTCCATTAGCCAGATTCCACATGAGAATCCTTCAATGGATGCTCTTCACACAATGGTCATACCAGCAACTTCCGATGTCCCACACCATTATGATTACGCAAACATGCAAAAATCATCTTCTGTGGTGGATGTCTTCCCCTCAGCTCTTATTGGGAAGACCCTTTGTTCCTTCCCCTCCGGTTGCTACTCTGACAACGGACGCCTCCCTGATCGGGTGGGGGGGGCATTATCAGGGCAGAACTGTCCAGGGCACATGGCAACCAGATGAATGCCACTTGCACATAAATGTTCTAGAGATGAGAGCAGTGCTTCTAGCGTTGCAAGCCCTTCAAGACTCTCTTCCCTTGGGAACGATAGCAATCCAGATGGACAATATGTCTGTAGTGTGGTATATCAACAAACAAGGCGGAACCAGGTCCTATCCCCTATGTCGAAGCACTCAGACTGTGGCAATGGGCGATTTCTTCTCAGCGGTTTCTGATAGGAAGTCCAATCAAATCGCGGACAAGTTGAGCAGAGCTATCCTCATGCCTCGTGGTCTCTGAAAGACTCTGTTGTGAGAGAAATTTTTCTCAAGTGGGGTCAGCCTTGCTGCGACCTTTTTGCTACTCCCCAAAACAGCAAGTGCAGAGATTATTTCACACTATTCCCGTTACCAGACCAGCCCAGCAGAGGCGCTCTAGTCCAAGTTTGGGGACTTCTGTCGCATTTCCTCCCTTCCCACTAATCTCTCAAGTGATACAGAAAGCTATCGCTCAGAAGGCCTCATTGATCCTCATTGCTCCTTACTGGCCTCGACAGGTTTGGTTCCCCTTTTACATCAATTTCTGTTGGAGCAACCTTGGCATCTGGACCTAGTTCCAGATCTTTTGATCCACCAGTCGAGTCAGTTACATCGCTCCCTCCCTCTCTGAACCTCACTGCTTGGTTCCTCCAGTTCCAACCTTAGCCAGGCTTAATATCTCACTCTGTTCGAGATATTTTGATAGCTTCCCACAAATCTTCCACTCGAAGATTTATCTGAGTAAGTGGAAGCGTTTTCCTATTGGGCTCAAGGAAGGGACTTAGATCCTTTCACTGCTCCCATCCATATGGTTCTTGATTTTCTAGCTGAACTCTTTCATGCAGGTTCATCTCCTTCTACTCTCAAAGTTCAATTGGCAGCTATATCTAACTTTCATGTGGGCATTTCAGAGTCTGCCATAATGTCCCACAAGCTTTGCAAAGCCTTTTTGAAGGGAGTTTTTCTACTCAGACCTCCTATAAGAAATCCTCCTTCTCCTTGGGACCTTAATTTAGTTCTCAGTTCTTTGATTCTCCCCCCTTTCGAATCTGCAGCCTCCTGTTCTTTAAAATTGCTATCATGGAAAACTCTCTTTCTGGCAGCTATTACTTCAGCTAGAAGAGTTTCAGAACTTCATGCACTCAGCTCACCATATCTGTTGTTCCACAAAGACAGGGTATCTTCTGAACCAACCCGTCCTTTTTACCTAAAGTAGCCTCTGCTTCTAACCTTAATCAAAGCATTGACCTTCGGTGTTTTTCCAGAATATTCTAATAGGTCTGAACAAAAACTGCATTGGCTAGATGTTCATCGTCAGTTAAGGTACTATTTGGATAGGACCAAACAATTCAGAAAAACTGACCAGCTGTTTGTCTCTTATGCAGTAGGCAGAAAGGGACTTGCTGTTTCCAAGGTATCGCTATCTAGATGGCTAACATCTCTGATTTCAATTGTTTATGAAATTAGACACCAAAAGCTGCCTAACAAACCTAAAGCCCACTCCACCAGAGCTTTGGCTACTTCTATAGCCTTCCAAGACAGACTGCCTATTGACACCATTTGTGCAGTGGCTACTTGGGCTACTCCTCACACTTTCATTTCACATTATAAGTTGGATTTAGCTTCTAGGCATAGAGCTAACTTTGGTACCACTGTTCTCAAGAGTCTGTTCCGTTAGGCCACCCGGGACAAGGTGCTAGGGACGTGGTCCCATCCAGCAAGAATGAAGGCAAGATAGACAACTTAACATATAGAAGTTATGTTCTTACCATAACATTCCATGTTAGTTGTCTTCTTCTTCTTTCTTGCAGTCCCCACCCTTCCCCTGGCCTGGACAGACCTGGAGGAGTTTGATTATGACCTCTCTTTCTACCACCTCTTTGCTATAGCTATATGCTCTGCGGTGCATATTTTCCTGGATCAGGCTTTAGGTCACCTTTCCTCTTTCCCTTTGTTTATAGAGGTGGACTCCCTTTCCAGTTTTTTTCTGGTTGTATTTTTAGCTGGGCCTAGCTCACAAACGAGATCTGAGGTAATTCACGCCTAGCATTGTGGGATATAGGGGCAGCCTCGAGCCGGTGGAACCAACTCTCGAGCTTTTAGAGTGGCATCCAGCAAGAAAGAAGGCGAGAAGAAGACAACTAACATGGAACGTTATGGTAAGAACATAACTTCTATTTCAATACTTGTTAAAACTTCCTAATATATAAACTGATAAAATGATTTTATGCTAACAACCTGAAGACAGTGACCTTTACACCTGTGATATCCTGTACCAATACTATCTTTATACAGAAGTTACAATATTACATTTTTCTGATTTACCTTGTGATGTCTACAGATTCACAGAGTCTGCAAACTGTAACAATTGCATAAATGAATGTATGCTTTCTCCACTACAAATGAACATCACAGCCACAATCTAAGTAAAACATTCCAAGGGATTCAAGAAGCTCGGCGCAAGGACGATTTTTGCCTTGCGCCGAGTGTCCTCACTACAGATGGCACAGCAGTGCCATATGAATATGTATGAGGGTACACCGTTGCACCCTCGACGTGCACAGGACATGTGTGTGAGTGCAGGGAGCGTGTACAAGTGCTCTACAGAGGCGTAAACATGCCCCGACAGTTGCAAAACCTACTTTGCCTAATGGTAGAGCTCGCCTCTAATAGTAAGTCAGTAATTCAGTGTCCGTGGATACTGAAATGTATGCTAAGCATACAAGAGTGTCCACAAACAGTGAAATAAAATCGAAGTAGTAAACACACAAGCACATAGTGGAATGTTGAGCCCTGTCCCTAGAACATTCACAATTAGATTCCCTGTGTCACTATTATACATTTGAATTGCTGCAATATCGAAGGTATAAGCAAAGTGCAGCGTGTTTGCATGTCGCTGCCCTCCGCCGAGGGTAGCTTACACATCAAATTCAGTCAAATAGAGAAAAACATGCGGAATCAACGTAAATGTCAATAGTGTAGTGTTTAGAGCATCCACCTAACAAACAGGCATTCATGGTTTGAACCCAACAATAGCACATATCATTTTCCATGTGGAATGAATGTAGTTTTGCTGTAAAACTGACATAAGAGTATCGCATGAAATATTTAACTTAAATATCATTCAAGCAAAGTGGCACTGTCATAATGAATAAGGCACTAGTAAGCAGGTGTAAACACAAATAAGCAGCAGTAAACACATATAAGTACCAGTAAGCAAGTCTGAGTGCACTTGCGTGGGTCTAAGCAGTGCCCAGCATAGGAAATGTATATAAGTATGTACAGATATATAATATATATACATATTTTATATATATATATATATATATATATATATATATATATATATATATATATATATATATCTATGAAGAAAGAATGACGTAACAATAAAGCATACAAAAGGAATGAGAAGGGAATCAACAGCAACCCCAGTATTATAAAGTGCTGTAAGCGTATGTCATATCAAGTTGGGCAGGAGTGAGCAAAGCACTGCTACTCACACCACAGGCAGGATATTACCAGTGGGGGTAACATTGTTGATCTGCTAAGTCTACTTTACACACAGACAGTAGTCCCTGGTGGGACTACCCAAAAATTGATAGGCTATCTGGCCATCCAACCATTACACAAGCAAGGGTAGGTATGTTCAAGGACTAAATGGTGGGAGAGCCTGAGAATACATGGGTTGGGACAACATATGTGTAAGGCCCCTAACGCTCGGGAGAGGGCAATGTGTGGAGGCGTGTCATGGCTGCGATAACAAGTGGACAATGGATGGTATGCATGTAGTTTGAACACAGGTGGGGTGGAGGAACTATGGGTATGAAATTATGGAGCCAGGCATGCCAGTGTTGGATGGGCTGGTTCTAAGTGGACCGCCCCATGGTGGTCAGCGAGTTCGTTATAAGTATATATGCATACACACATGCAGACATCAATATGTAGAAGTACGTTCTCTGTAACACATTCATTCCATTTGCAGACTTAAATAACATGAATGTGCCCTTACAAACCTCGACAATAGATAGAATAATAGGTTGTGCATAAGAGGGAAGGGATGAAACTGCTAAAACACAGAAGTGTGTACAATGTCCGAAGTCAGTGGTGTGCTGAAAAACATCAAATGTGAGGACTTTCCCACACATGGAATCATTCCTGTGATCTGTCTGCTACGGCAACAGCAATTACTAAACCAGTCTATTTGTAAAATAACTACGCCGAACACGTACATAATTAGGCTCTCATGTGTAACCTGTGTGTTACCACATAGTCATACTTATTAATTTATTGTAGTGTCATGTTAACGGGAGTAAGGATGTAATGCAGTATAGAGTCTAATCTTGACATAAACACATGCGTGTCCCATGTGGGACAACCCAAACATTGTGAATAGTATTCTTTTGGTCGCTCATGTCACCAATGTTTGTGGACTAAAAGTTTGGGAGTTCTGAGGATATGTGGAGTGAGTCAGCTGATGGGATGGGTCTATAGAGTAGGGAGTGGCCAATGCGTAGTGGTGTGGATACACCTTGAATCCAAATGGCGAATGGATGACTGCAGTGTTAGTGAGGTGTTGGGGTGTGTGTTTGCGGAACCAGAAGCCATGAATATATGGGTATATATGCAAATGAAGCAGCACAGCAATAGTGTATTGGTTAGAGCAACCGCCTAACGAACAGACATTCCCATACCGAATCCCACTGCATCACATACCATTTACCATCGGTAATCTGTACATGAACATATTGCGACATCTGTCTGCTGTATAACCTGCAAAATAACAATTAAAAGTTAACTGGAGCGAAGTGTCAGTGTCATAAGGCACTAGTAAACAGGTTTAAACATATAAACACCAGTAAGCATGTGTAAGTGCGTTTGTGTAGGGTATGCATTGCTTTACAGATACACACACACACACACACACACACACACACACACACACACACACATATATATATATATATATATATATATATATATATATATATATATATATATATATGTATATATATATATATATGTGTGTGTGTGTGTGAATGTGTGTGTGTGTGCGTAGATATACACAGATATATAGATATGATAGGAAACAGCACACAAGAATGACATATATGTTCACAGGCTATGCCAATGGAAGTGAGGGGCTCAAGCAAGAAACATGAAACACATAGCATGACCTTCCACCCCCCCCAGCCGGACATGGGAAACATACACACAAACAATGTAAAGAGTCCACTGCTCCCCAGACCACAGGCAGGATACAGCCGGGGGGTACACAGTGCACCCATGAATTTTAATCATGGAACACAGGCAGGAGCGTCTCTTGCGGGAGACCCCAAAAACTGGCAAGACCAAAATAAGGTGATAAACTGAACATTTTGGCTGGGGTGCATACATACTCGGAATACAAGGGTGGGAAAGCCTGATGATCCATGGGTCGAGACAATTGTATGAAATGGGTCCCATGAAGTGGAGAGTGGGCAGCATGTAGTGGTGAGTCCAGAACCGACCAGGACCCAGAGTAGGTGCGGGTGGGGGAACTATGGGTAGCTACATATGCGTCTAGGTGTGCAGGTGTTGGATGATGTGGGCCTATATGGACAGCCCTAGGGATGTAAGCAAATGTGTTCAATGGACAGAGGCATCGCCCAATGAGCAGCCACACCCACTACGAGTCCCACTACAGCAAAGTGTAATATATACGGCAAGGAACGGAATAACCAGATGTAGATGGATATATGTAGAGGTACGTGTGTGTATATCTACCCATAGCAACATAGAGATAAGCCTCTCCCTCTCCGTAGTACAAATGTATACATACAGAGACAGAATACAGATACATACCCACATATAAATATATACATATGCATACACCCATAGACCGATATGTTGTGCAAACACCAAATGCAGTGCATTTGCAAGTGCAGAAGCAAGCGGGTGTAAGCCTGTTTGGTCGCCAGTATGCGAGTATTACACTGGTGAAGCAATGTAGAGGCTGAGTGTAAAAAAATTGTAACCAGAGGTTAGCATTGCTTAGCTCCATGCAAACCCATGCACACCCACTCACAACTGAGTGGGAGTGAGGACTACGATATTACCTTGTGATGCCTATTATATAGGATTGCATGCCTACAGTATCGGGAATGGCTGCCCATTAGGCAAAAGCATGCCGTTTGACTGTACAGAATCCACGGCCTGTCCAGAGTTTGATTCATATTATTGGTGTGTTCCTCTTACAATCTGCACCTGTCTGGCTAATACATGGGAACTGACACTCTTCAATACAAACAAGTAATTGGGTTTTTGAACCCACATCCTTCAGCTGAGTCATGCTACTGCATACTTAATATTCTATCATCTTTCTAAGGTTGTCAGTGGAATATGTGCTTTCTGTCCCTATCAGACCTCTCATACGATTGGGGAAAAAAGACCAACTGAATCAGGGACACATCATAACAACATCAGGGACACATTTAAATTATTGGTGCTATTAACCTGACACATTGACAGACCCAGAGCATATGAATTCATACACATTTTTTGAGGTAAATGATGTTTATAACTCTTAATTGTTGTCACTATTCATTACATGTAATTCATCACCTTTCCTCCAAAAGTCACTAATACATGTAAACATTTGTACATTGGCCAAATACATTACTCTGTGCATTTTATTTACATTAACATAACAGTTCCTGTCCAATCATTATGTGAGAACAGTACTCTTGCAAGGTGCTGTGTGTGACATCATCATCATGATAAAGGTAAATGGGGTAACCATAGAGGGACCGGTAGTGTTGTGTGTACAATGGGGCCGTCTGCATCACGTGTACCTGGAACCTTTAGGAGTCATGTGCATACCAGGATCGTGTGCCTGAGAGGCAGGGGTGAGGACAACTGGAGTATTTTGGGATTGTTTGCCGTTGCTCATCTTTTGTCATTCCTAGTTTGTGAAGTGGTTTGTGCTTGCTTTTTGGACAACAACTGGAGTATGTTGTGATGCATATTAAAAGGGTTACATGTGTCCAGTGGACACATGTGTGAAATGGGCAACTATGTATGGGCAAATGTTGTTCTAGGAACCACTTGGCCTTTTGTTTTAGTAGGGTGAGATTGGGATGTGGAGGAAGGAGAGTAGGTATGCTCTTGGAGGATAGGTTGGGTAGGATGACAGACAAGAAAGCATACAGGGTTGGTATATGACACATGTGGGGGGATACACCTCAGATGGGGAGGGGTGTTCGGCAGTCACAAGCCCATGAACCTCCAGATGGAAACAGTGGGATGGAGATCCCCAGCCATGGGCAGCCACCACTGCACCAAAACAGCCGCAAAGGTGGCAGTGCTGGGGGCTGTCTAGGAGGGGCAGGTTCACCCTGTACATTTGACATTCTGGCCTCAAGCTGGTGTATCTGGCCTTGAAACCCCTTATTGAGCCCCCTACGCACCACGTCCGGGACTGTATGATAGCGGACATGTTCCTGTCTGGACCTGCTCCCAGGGGGGACAAGCCCTATCCTTAGTGTCAGTTCCACCAGAAGGTGGTGCAGAGCCAACAGAGGTGGAGGTCCAAGGATGGGCCCCAGATGTGCTGGTGCCTGGTGCCATGGCCAGTTGAAGTGGGACAGGAGGTTCTGCCGGGACCTCCAAACCCATACAGACTATGGTGTTGTAGTTTAAACATAGATATGGCTTAGTAATAGTCAACAGCATTCAGGATTACTTATAACAGCATGCATAGATATGACCATCAACCCAACACAACAGATGGCATAGATTTGCAGAGGGAGCACAACACATGCATATATACTGCATGACATCTGTACAAAGTGTAGAAGACTTATGACTGCAGCTATGAACAGTGGCCCATTACTGGCATGTCACTGAGAACCCCAGACAGTGTCTGTCATACCACTGTTTCATGTGACATATGTCCAATCAGGGATGCAATGGCAGTAACTCATCACTATCACCATGAACTGACTGCAATCCTCACACTATGCTCCTGCAGTTCATGTATGTGTGTTCAGTGAGTAACACAGGAAACAAATGGTTCCACACACTGACCAGTCCACAGATGGCCCTACAGATGGGGGTCCCTCACAAACAGACTACTGTCTTGTCAGTTTTAAAACATGCAGAATAGCCATTACCACACACAACTTGTTAAACAGGCAGTAGTCTCAATGAAGCATACCTACACTTACATGCTGTAGTCATGTCTGGCACATCACTCTCCAGTCTTTAGGCTATTTCCCACTGTGTATGTTGTTTGTGGAACATCCAGATATCATCTGTGATGCCATTTACTAAACATAAGATCCAGGTACCACTCACAGCGATTGTCATGGGCAAACACCAACATGATGTTCCTAGATATTGTACTGTGTTTCCATGCGAGTGGCTATGGGAACATCATCACAGCTGTTCCACATGCAATCAGCTAGAGGAGGACTGTAATAGGTGCAGAGGCCATCACCTGATCATGACCATCACTTACAAAACACAAGCTGCTGCTGAGCAGGTGTACAACTCCACATCCATCAAAGAGTGTGTGGAAGGGGCAGACAGAGGCAAAGTACATCAGAGAAGGGCTTGGAGACTAAAACCTAAGCATCATCTGTCACACACCTACCAGTACAGGGGTTCAAACCCCTGACTGACTAGTCATTACTATTACAAGTGCATGCAGTTACTCCATGTGCCACAAAGCTGACATGTTGGTATGCTGTAAGAACATATATGTGTGTTGGTGAGTGACATCTGCAACAGAGATATAGTAGACATACATTAGGTGTAACACACATGGGTGGCCACATGAATGGATGTCATTGTCAACGCAACCACACTGTCTAATGGACTCACATTGGCACACTTTGCCAGGCCCATAAATACACTTCCTAGCTACTTAGTTTGCCACACTGCAGTAATGCACAGGTACTACATGCACCACAGGGAATATCCAGAGGTTCTATGGGCTAGAGCATGTGAACGTGTTTGACATCAGTCGCTATGCCAATGGGACTTATACAGGGAGTGACTGTGGTTGGGAGCATCATATCCCACACGCAGACACAAGGTGCCAGTACTGACATGCATGTGTGCATTGCTTCATGAGTGTGTAGTGGTTGGCTGTGCAAGATGGCTGTACAAGGCTGGGTGAGGGGTAATCCTTGGCATCACACCACCCGACAGTGGTGTGCAGTGGGGTACAGGGGTGTAGTGTCTGCAATGTCCCACACAGATGGGCATTGTATGAACTGTCCTAACATCCTGGTTACCATTGTGTATGGCCATAGTTTTGCAATGCATGCCATGTCTGTGTTTGATAGTCTTTGACATAGACATTGCCTGGGATGTGCACATCCCACAATAATGTACAGTGACATGTACAAGTGTACCTGGTTTGGCTGGCACATTTTGTGTACACAGACTGTTATCCTCAGATATGCCAATACTGGCTTGGTGTGGCAGGACCTGCTTATAGACAGCAGGTTGACCCTGCACCTGCATTGATAGCATGATAGAGGTACTCCCTGGTGTCAGTGGCATCAGTCTATACAGGGCACATGTGTAAGGCATTGTATAGCCTCTGTGGATCACATTTGATGGCACCACATATGTTGCAGGTATCTAGTGGGGAACATAGTGAAGGCACATTGTATGCAATTATGCACAATTATGTGCCTATTGTACTGCTGTACAGGGTGCCATGCCCTCTACAGCCCACTGCAATCACACCATGCCTACTATCTGCCATCAAAGTGCAGGGTACTAGCAACATAGTGGGATATTCTAGGCAAGTGTGTTTGTGTATGACACATTGGTTCAAAACGTATTCTGGGTAATAGTAGGGTTGCATACTTTGTTCACCAGGACTTTTGCAGATGTAGGGGTATGGCTTGCCAACACAGTCCCTTGGCTGACTGACATCTGTACTCCTCGTGAGGTGGACATTGTGACATGTAATATGGACACCATATAGGAAAACTACAAAATCCGCTCCCCAGCAGGTCCAGTGGTTAGACACTCACAGCCACCTTCACACAGGCTCTGACTGTCCAACTCACACACACACACACAAACACACATACAAACACACACACACACACACACACACACACACACACACACACACACACACACACACACACACCTGCCATGTCTTGGAATAGAACCCCTACCTAACTAGTGTAACACACTGCAGCATTATGCAGTTACAGCATGCACTAAGGAGTTTACTGGATTGCAGCATTCCCAGAGGTGTATTACTAGGTGGGTGACAACAGCAGGATTGCCAAAGGTGGTTATGTGAATTATAAAAAGTGTGCATACTCTAAAAAGCATTGCTCCTTTCTCAGGAAAGACCAAGACACACACATACATACACAGTTGGTCTCTCTTGGAATAGAGCCCCTACCTAACTAGTTTATCACACTTCAGCAATACGCAATTACAGCACACGCTACAAAGAATACTGAGTTACAGCAGTCCCAGAAGTGTATTTCTAGGTGGGTGACAACAGCAGGATTGCCAAAGGTACTTATGTGAATTGTAAAGAGTGTGCATACTCTAAAAGGCATTGTTACTTTCTCATGCAGACAGACAGACACACACACACACAGTTGGCCTCTTTTGGAATAGAATCCCTGCCTAACTAGTTTATCACACTGCAGCAAGACACAGTTATAGCACGCGTTATGGAGAATATTGGGTTATAGCAGTCCCAGAGGTGTATTTCTAGGTGAGTGGCATCAGCAGGATTGCCAAAGGTGGGTATGTGAGTTGTAAAGAGTGTGCATACTCTAAAAGCATTGTTTCTTTCACATGCAGGCACACACACACACACACAGTTGACCTGTTTGGGATTAGAAGACCTACTAAACTAGTTTAACACACTACAGCATACACCATAGAGATTACTGGGTTATAGCAGTCCCAGAGGTGTATTCGTAGGTGGGTGACATCAGCAAGATTGCCAAAGAAGGGCATGTCAAGTGTACTGCGAGTTGTATATGTCTGTTACCTGCGTGTACCCACTGTTTACTGTCACGAAAACAAATTTACACCTGCTTATAACTGTCTTAAGCAGACCTAATTGACAGTATCAACAAGGCTTGTAGGTTTTGAACCCTGGACCATGCACACTGAGATCACTGAATGTACCACTAAGCCATCTGGGTTGAATACATGCTGCATGGAGTCTATAATGCACATCTTACTACAGGTATTCCACAGTACTGCAAACAAATGGGACAGTCACTTTGTGTACATATGTACAGTACCCTTGAATGTACTGTTCTCTGTGAAATAACAAAGACAAGTCTACATCTGTACAACTGTCATAACTACATATATATATATATATATATATATATATATATATATATAATATCAAATTCCCAAGAATGTACAATATATATATATATGTGTATATATGTATATATATATATATATATATATATATATATATATATATATATATATATATATATATATATATATATATATTCACCTACAGGATGTGTACACACACACACACATATATATATATATATATATATACATATATATATATATATATATATATATATATATGCATATACAGACACAGCCATAGCTATATATATGTATATATATATATATATATATATATATATATATATATATACACACACATACACACACACACCCTTTGTGACACAGAAGGGTTCCAAAGGAACTGGTGTGTACACAAAACAGAGGCATCTCTTGTGTTATAACATTTAAATCTTAATCAGTTCACCAGAAAAGAGATGGTTGTGGCTAATGTAATCCACCCCAGGGATTGTGGAGTTAGGGTGGGGGAATGATGAGTATGGACCTACACCCCAGTGACCACTTCTGTGTCACTGCTTGACAGTGGCACAGGAAAATAACATAGCCAACTGTAGTCGTGCTTGACTGTGTATTCTTTACCATTCCTAACTATGTAATACTTTGTAGACACCGGTCACCACGGATGGCTACCATGGTGTGCTAAAAGTCATTACACATGTGTATGCCTGGCTACAGGGTAGTTGCACAAACAAACATGCACACACTTGCCAGTATTGTGCATACACGTCTTGCCTATGTAAAGGTAACTAGTACAGTGGTATGCAGTTGGGGTATGTGCCACAGAACACATACAATTACACTTACTCTGATTCCACTTCTGAGCTGGGTGACATATCAGGACTGATTACCTGCAGTGGGAAGGGGGAAGAAAGAGGTTTAGCAGTTGACAAGGATAAAGGCCAGTGCAAAAGGAGGTATCACTTTGGAATGCAGCAAAGCCCCCTGTCATGACAGGATGCAGACACAAACACACACACCCAACCACTTGCTGTTAAACACACAAGCACACATTCCAAGGTAGTCAGACTGCCCTTCTAAGATTGAGGATAACAACAGGGAGACTCAGTCACGAAGTACATAGCTGTAAACCTGTGTGTTTAAAGTAGGTGTCCATTACAACCTGTATGCACAAACAAGACACATCATCTTCATGTAGGCCTGAGAGGTATAGTTGTAGCACAATAGGAACCTGAACTGGAGTATGGCCATCTGTGGAATGGACAACTACTACCACTATACAGGGTTACAGTGGGAATGCTCATAGACTTAGTAGCATAGGGCCGTTTGGGATGCTCTATGACTACAACTATGCAAGGTTATACTGGGCACGCTCATACAGTTAGTAACAAAGGGCTTGTTGGATGCACTGACTCAAATTACACAAGGTGGCAGTGGGTACACTCATATACTTAGTAGCACAGGGCTGTTTGGGATGCACTCTGATTCTAACCACTGAAGGCCACAGTGTGCATGCTCATACACTTACATGCACAGAACACATTGTAATGGACTCCTATTGTAAATACACAGGTTTACAGCTAGGTACATCTTACCTGTCTGTATATATGCACATCATACTGGTTTACTACCTGATACCTGTATGTGGCCCGTAAATGATATATCTGTGTCTGTGCTGTGTGATACACATGCATACATGTACATGAAGTACTGACACATATATGTTAATATACACATTCATGCATGTGTGGACGTGACAGACAATAAGATACCTGGGTCACACAGGTTGATGCTACCTACAGAATGTGTCACACACCTTGCTGCCCTGAAAGGCATACATTGATAGCAGGTTGTGGACCGTGGCATTATACGTGGAACAGTGGCATGTGCAAGCATAATATATGAGCCACCTTGTGTAATGGTACTGAGGTGCAGGTGTCAAGATGACCTCTCTCGGCTGTGTTAGTAGTTGTCATTATTAGCAGGACTGCTACCCTAAGTATATCTCACATTGGTCATATACACAATTTCTGCTGCTGTCCGTCATGAGGCATTTGCTACCAAGCACATTAATGCCACTCACAGTGATGTCATGGTACGAGTGGCAACTGCTAGACCAAAACAATGAGCCAATGTCCTGCTGTTATTAGGAGGTTGTCCAGTGTCTGTCATTCTGGGCTGTCATTACTGAATGACGAGCCTTCAACACAGAGCACATGCATCCATGTTTCATGTGTGTGTGGATAATACCTAGGTCTCATTTACCCATATAGCCGCATTCCAAGGCAAATGTCCTACACCCAGAAGTAACACCCTGACACCTACAAGACAATTGCATTGGATGCTTATGCTAACCAGTGATAGATGTGTGGCTTTAGTAATCCATTTGCTCAATGTAGACCCTACAATGGGGAATACTGACATCTGTGCAGTGAGGAATACCTGGCCCAATTGCACTACCATCAAATAACTCAGATCTAGACATGTGGGCCATAACAGTGGTATGGACCATTCCAGGTGGTGGTGTACACATATTCATAAAGGCTACTTACATGTAAAGACCACTACACTGACATAATGCATCACAGATTAGTCAGGTACAGGTGACAGTGGCAAATGCTGCATTCTAGATTGTAGCCTCATATACATTCACCACCTTGTCCCCAGACTACCACCACACATCCATATGTGGTATGACATAGTATGGTAGACCACCAGATAACCCTTGATTAGTGGACTGTACCTAGGCCTACATCAACTGTGCAAATTATCCATGTGCAGACACAGCTGCATAATGTGTTATGCAATGCAATAATACCACTGTTTGTAACCAGATCAGTTGTACACATACCAGGGTCCCTCAGATGTTGTCAGCATTAACACGGTCGACTGTTGCTGTACACCAGTAAACAACACCCTCATGGTTGGATATGACCTAACTGTACCTGCCCTGGATATGTACATCCCACACTCATACAATATAGATGACATTACCATAGCTTTCGTTATCTTTTCTACATACAGGTGGCTACAGTCATTACACACATGCACATGGCAGATAGCATGCTACCAGTACATAAGTTTTGATATCTATGTTAACAAAGGTAATATTCCCTCTCTTCAGGTCACTCATGACACCTATCATATCATGCAACACCCCATGTGGCATGAATGTCTTTAGACATGTCCACCTAATGCAATGCCTACAAAACATACCCAAATAACAGGATCATAGGACCTACACAAGGCCTGTATTGACAGACTCAGGGAAATCCAGCTGTGTATGTTCCTGAGTTGTCACAGGTGATATGTTCATGACATGTACAGCCATGTGTGGCCACAGCTCCTACATATACCCCATGTCAACAATTGCAAGGCATGCATGCTGTGTGCTGTCTGGACATTAGCCTTAGTACCACAATAGCCAGTACATGCTGGGGTTAGATGTTTACAAGCCACAGACCTCGCACATGCTTGAATGAGTGTACTGCCTAGCTCTAACAGAGCACATTGCTGGCACTCTTACAGTAAACATGAGGTGTGTGTGGCAAATATGATGTGCTCACTGTTGATCATTACAGTGCCCTGGCTTCACCATGGCACTGTCAAGTAACAGTTTGCAGGAGCATGACATGGAATAATGCTGTGTGTGTCTCGCTGATATGTGCTGTTGTCATATATGTACACTTGGCTACTCAGTGAAGGTGGTGGTGTCCTACCAGTACATGAATACAGCATCCATTATGGTGTAATGCTTGGCTATGTTTCACACATGGCGTGGGGAAGGAGTGGAATGTATCCTGTTGACCTGCTAGTGCACTTACTGATGTAGACCGCATATGTGTACATGTATTGATGTTTGTGTAGATTCCATGTGTGTGCAGTGTCTGATGTCTGAAGGTGACTGTTGTCTTAATACATCATGCTGTTGCAATACAACCTCAACATTGCCAACTGTATATGGTGATTTGCTGTAAGTACAGTAAGCTGTACATGAGGTATAGACAGATGTTTGGACATGACTACTAAGTGGTGGGGCTTCTTTGCAGATAAATGATTACTGAGGACAGCTCACTGTTGTGTTACAACTAGTCCTACAATAACCTTTGTAACTGCTAAGGTCAGGTTTTGTTAATTGAAGTGGAAGACAGACAATGTAGAATGCTGTAAGGGTGACACTGAAGGCAAACCTCATGACACCTGTAACAGTAATACCTTCCCTGTGCATATATTGTGCATATATCAGCACAGTTGGCAAAGGAAAGAGTCAGTAAGCTTTGTACCTGATGCGATAGTGCTGTACTTCTGTAGTACCTATCATGAGATAAGCAGGTGTTTGATTCACAGTACTGGCACATGTGGGTGTGTGTGTCCATATATGTCGCGTATGATTGGGAATAAATCCCTCATATTATCACTCTCCTGAACACTGTTGTTGACACCAGTACAGAGTGAAGTGTAGAAAGAAAGGCATAGGCAGGTGGTTAAACCTCACACATGTAAAGTGTCTGTATGTGTGTGACATAGGTGTATATCTTTGTGAATGCCACAGTGTGTGTGTGTGTGTGTGTGTGTGTGTGTGTGTGTGTGTGTGTGTGTGTATATGGCTGTCCGGAGTTAGGCTATATTTTACCATAGTGAAATGTTAATGCCCCCCCCCCATCCACTCAATGCAATCTAGCATCCCTGTTGATATCATCAATCGTAGATGGGCATTCTAACCGCCTGTTAACATGTACACCCTGGGGTGTGACCTGCTGTTACATAGCCTACTGATGGACCCCCCCCTCTCCACATACACTCACTGCACTGTAGTATCCCTGTCGATGTCCTCGATCTTAGGCCATTCCAACTACCTGTAAATGTGTAATCTCTGTGGCGCATCTTGTAATTGCGTAGTACTATAATGATGATATGCACATAGACAGGGGTTCTTATCTGAACACTGGCAACTGTGTGTGTGTGTCAGAGTGTGTGTTACTATGTCTGTGAATCCCTGAGTGTGTGGGTGTGTCTGTGTTTGCATGCTGTCATGGCAGTGAGTATTACTGCTTCCCAATGAGAAGCCACTATTTCCACTGGCCTTTACTCTTGTCATCCAGCATACCACTCTTTTACCTCCTCTGTGCACCAGGTAACTAAACCTGTGATGTCACCCACTATGCATTTGACGGCACTGAACACAGTAGCTTAATACACAGCTATCATGCTCTTGGATCATTAGAACAGTAAACATAATTGAAACATGGGAGAATATAACTGTGATGTGGAAGCTACAAAGTGCATGCAGGTATTGTCATACTGACTTGTGGGTAGTCAACATGTACATATAGGACACTAACCGCAAACACCGATATCCCCCGCCACATGCAACTACACCTGAAAGAGGAAGGCAGAACGTCAAGATCAACATGCTGTTAGTGTTGTTACACATGATACATACTGTCAAACATACAAAATGCATTCTAAAACTGTAATACATGGTATGTCTGCTGCCTGTCAACACTACTCAACAATATTAATCTACAATTGTCTACCTAGTATGTTCACCCTGTGCATCAGAATATATAAACATGTCCCTGCACTGATGGTGTGGATGACAGGGATGCGGCACAGGCATCATCATATGTACAGGGTGATAATGTTTGCCAGAGGCCTAGGCTGCACCATTGGATGACATCATGTGTGTGTGTTAGGGCCTGTGATATCATTGGGCGTGTGTGGATGTTATGTGTGTGTTGAGGTGCCTACATTTGTTTCCAGTGTGTGTGTATGCATGACACAGGTCTGGCATGTGGCTGACCTACACAGGAGTATTATTGACAACTGCAGGCTGTACAAGGCAGATTTCACAGTTCACAGTGTCTGGCCATGGCCATGTGACCTGCACCTGCCAGGGGTTGCACGGGTACTACCAGGCAGAGGTCCAGATTGGGTACCGTCTGATGACACATGTCCACTGGAATCATGTCCCTGTTGGGACCGTCCAGGACCACTTGGACATGGCCTGCTGTGTCTTGGTGTGGACTGCACAGCACCAGCTGCACTGCTGCTGCTACTGCCACTATAGGAGTGGGCATGTGCAGTAGCATGTTCACATAGACCTTCAACAGGTGATGTAGCTGACCTACGTCCACATGCCCGATGCCTCACTCCTAGCAGATGTTCCAGCACACACATTCCAAACTCAAGGATTGACATGCCACTGTCACGGACTCCCACCATGTCACCCGTCTATCCAAAACATCTGCAAGACGATGGTGAGCATTTGCAAGTGCCTGGATGTTGTCAGTTAATGAACGGACAGCAGCCGTCTGAAGCCTCAGACCTTCTTTGCTGTGTCATTCAGCACATGCCTGTGCCTCCATTGCAGCCCAAAACATGTGTCTGGTGACTCCAGCTGATGTGCTTTGTCCCACAGGGGCATGTTGGCCAGTGGTCCTCCTATGAGCAGCACTGGGCACATGCCTGTGTGGGACATCACCAATCTGTTGACTGGGATCATGGTGTGCAGGCACACCTTCCATAGCCTCCACACTTCCCTGTTCCATGCTACCGCCCACCAACTGTCCTTCCTCTATGACCAGTGGTGATGAGGTATGTGCAGGCAGGGCAACTGTGTGCTAGGATGAGGGGGAGACAGGTGGAATGGCAACCAATGGCACAGATTCAGCCCTTGACAAACCTGCCTGTGCCTCAGTCATACTATCATCATCATTGCTAGAGTCTGTGTGGACACTAACATCAGGTGGACCGCAGGAGGGCAATGCACCTACAGCAACACATGTGAGGGGAAGACAAGAACTGTACATTACAAGTTATACCAGATGCACACAGACAGACAGATAGACACACAGACAGACAGACAGAGACACACAGACAGACAGAGATAGACAGAGGCAGACAGACAGAGACAGACAGTCACACAGACAGACAGTCACACAGACAGCCACACAGACAGACAGACACACAGACAGACACAGACATACACACAGACACAGACACAGACAGACACAGACACAAACAGACACACAGACACACAGACAGACATACACACAGACACACATGCTACATGCAGGTGATATGGCAGATGGCATTCAGCTTAGACAATTATAGTTTCAGCTTAGACAATTATAATGGTAGTTATCATACATCCCTGAGTTGCACACAACAGCATGCATGTGTTATAGCAGATGGCATGCACCTTACACAATTATAGTGGTGGTTAGCATACATACCTGTATTGCACCATTTCTGTTAGTAGCCTATGCCCCATACAAGCAACACAATGCATGCACTTTGCACCATTGCAGTGCACTGCCATGGTGTGTGCAACATGCACCACATGTTAACAGACTATCGCTGACCTTTGTACATCTGTCACTGATGCTTTGTATTGGCCACCATCATTATTTTTGAGGACATGACCAGTAGGGTATGTCGACTGCATACTATGTTTGCCTGAGCCCTAGCTTGCATATCTCCCCCAAAGCAGTGCATGTCTGTTCAACATTATTCCGCCTACCCCTGAGCTGAGTCTAGACATTGTGCAAGTGGCTGTAAACATGTTTGACATGACTGTCCCTACTTTGCAATGGTGGCACAGACCATCACAGGTTTACAGTACACTGGGCTGCTGTGTGGCGTATGACCTTGCCAAATCACATGTAGTATGACATGTCTTCTGCTGATGTGTTGAATGACATGCATACATGTGTAACACAATGGTGTCCTTTCCAATCTACAGTACAGTAATGGTGTCCCAATGCAGGGATGTGTTATACTAACATGGGCCTTCAGCTGATGCAATGTTGTCTGTCCACCCTACAAATATGCAGGGACATACTGCACATTGAGCTGATGTGCATAGCCATTGCAGGGCATTATGTGGCTTCACAATTGCTATACAGTGTGAGCTGCTGACACAGTTCATAGCCATAACTATGTTCACATACAATACATATCTAATGTGGAATGTGACCCATGTCACTGAGGTGTATACACACTAAACCGTAATGTGTAATGTGTGACACAGGTCACAGAAGGGTATACGGATGACACCCCTGCACATCTGCAACCATATTACTGATGCCTGGCAACTATGCCCACACATGGCTAACTTAGCAATACTCTATGTCCCACATGCCATCTGTGTACCTCACACGCATGAGGAGCAGGCATGACAGTGATTTCTGACACCAGCAAGGTAAATGTACTGCATCTGTGGCTTGATGTAGTAGTATGTGTATGTTGTGCAGCACATGTATGTCTTTGGATACTGTATAGGTGAAGGCTTCCATGTCGTGACACACTCAAGATGTTCAAGCCATGTTATGTGGTGGTTTCATGTTATGCCTACACAAGCTGTGCACAGGTCTGTATGATGTTTAGCATTTCACATCTGCAATATCACCATTACACAAAGGCCATAGTTGTATTGTGTCGAGCCAATGTACAACAGGGTGTACACACATGTACAGCACTTCTATTGTGTGTGTTGCATCATGTCTCTGGCCATCCTCCATGACCATGTGTACACATGTTCTGTCCAATGGTTGTGATGGCCATCTTATTTCACATGTCAGTGTTATCCCATATGACATACACTCATAGATGTCATATGCTCCACTGAGGACAGGGTTATTCAGACAAAGGGTGGTATGTATGGAATGTGAGACATGTTTTGCAGGATAGTTGAGCAGTATTGCAGTCAGCCCACTACATGTCATGGACATGTCAGATAGCACATAACATTGTGTGACATTCATAGCAAGGGTATACACCACAAGGGTGTATCCTGTGGGTGGTCATACTCCAGCTCCAACACATTTAGAGTGTGTGCACACATATGCTCTCTGTACAGTACTGTTTGTATTCCCAACATGTGTAATGCTGATATGTAGTACGTGTCCCTACAGTGGAACACACCTCCACCATTGTATTCACTGTTGTTCACACATCTGGCAAAGACAGTTTGGAAAGTTGAGTGCAGGTGTTTCATATAGTCTTCAATTGTTTTGCATAGGTAAACACTGTGATGCATTGTAGGTCTGACCAGTGTCCATTAACAGAACCACCATACATTATGTATACGTGTGTTATGGCAGATAGCATGCAATTAATATGTTCCATGCATTATCAAGCCTGGTAAATAATAACAATCTCACCTGACACAGGCTGCTGTTGCTGCAAAATGCCACAGGTACCTAAACAGGAGTGTCACAGCAGTAAGATCATTATCTGCACCTGTGTGATAGCTACAGGGTGCAATGTCCATGCTAGCACATAAGCCAGTACAATACACTATACTATGGAGTATGCACATCTTTGCATACATAGAGTAGCAGAATATAGTATGTGGTATGTGTGCATACATGCCTTGCATATGATGTTACATTTCATATTGTACAGTACCACATGTAACTATAGGAAATATAGTTGTGTTTTATGTGCAGTAGTGACTTACCAGGCAGCTCCAGGCTCGGTGGTTGAGAGACACCCACCTCCACAATACCAGCTAAAGCTTGTGGATGGAGGTCTGCAGGTGTCCCCAGGTTGGCCAGTAGCTCCTTGGTACATGTGAGTGGGGGCTGGGTGAGTGGCCCCCCACCTGTTGCACCTTGTTCCCTGGCGATTGCATTAGCACACTGTTTTGCCTGTCTTATGAGGTCAGTGCAGTGTCAGCACACCTGCTGATAGGTGCAATTGTGACCGCCAACATCATTTACCCTCCTGCAGAGTTCCTCCCACAGGGCATCCCACTGCTGTGCATCCTGTGGCACATGGCTGAAGAGCATTGTGTGGTTGTCGAGGAGGTATGGGACGAGGACCTCATCCTCCAAGTGGCTGTATGCCAGCAGTCTGCTACATGGCATACCTGGAAGACATAATGATGGAGACAGGTCACAGTAACTCACAGAGAAGTACAGCAGTACAGCTGAACATATATGTGTATCACATTTATTAAGATTACAAATACGTCTTTGCAAATTTACATGACACTAATACCACTGACATGTATAAGTCACACACATTTGACACTTACTGGTGATGTGATGTTATCACCATATATGTGTGCGTCATGTGATGACATTTCTCATACATGATGTGGATGTTGTCTTGACGTGGGCATGTCTGTTTGCCTGTACTGGTGTCTTTACCTATCGGCACATGCCTGAATGTGTTCACATTAATGCAATCAACCTTAATGCTGTGTATATGTCACATATATAGTCATACATAGCCATTAGGGACATGATCTGTGACCCTGCAGACTTGCAAGCATGTATGTGTTTTGCCATATACATCTACATGGCACTGTACAGCTGTGTAGCATCCTGCCATAAATTGCCTGTGTTGCACATGTGTAACACATGGGACAATAGCTAGCCTGATGGTATTTGCAGGGTTGGATATCAACTATAGCATGTAAGGTTATAGTGATCTAGTAGGCTATATGTCCTGGGCCATTTATGAGCCTAGGCAGACAGGTTACCTAGCTGTAGGCAACAGACAGGTATGTTTCAGTGGCCAGTTCAAGCAGTGCCACAGAACTGATCCACAGGTTTACTAATATATTTGGCATGCAGTCATCACACAATGTCACAGAGAGGGGCAATGTGCAGCTTCACTGGACAGAGATGCATAGTATGGCAAGAGTATGTTAAGTGTATGGGACAGAGATCTGTCAGGCATGTTGTGATCCTTGTACTAGAAAGGTGGATGTCCATGACGTATGTGTTTACTTGGGATCAGGATGTGTTAAGTGTAGCATGTCCAACACCTCTGGGTTGGACATGGCTTTATTTAGGGTAGGCTGCATTCTACATAGTGCAGCTAGGGATTGGAAAGGTCAGTGTAGGCCATCTACACATGGGCAATAACCCTTAAAGGAAATATGTGATCTATTATGGGTCACATGGGTGTTGAATATGGCTGAGCAATTATCTCTATATTCCTGGATGGCACCCTGTCATGATTAGGGTTGCCACATATGACTACCTGTCTGGTGTGGTGAAGTAACTATCAAAGGAAAGTACTGTCCAGCTGCATCCCATACACACAGTTGCCATTATGTTGACTGCTGCCTAGGTGGTAGTTAATGGGTACAGGGTTTGTAACATAGGGGATGACAATGCAATACTTAGCTGTCAGATTGTGGCCATACATCACACACCACACATCTGACACACTACGGCCCTTCTGTATGTTGAACGCAGCACACATTGAGTCGATTATTGTTCCTAGTTCATAGTCATTTGCAAACATCAGTAGGCTGATGCCTTCTGTGTTAATCTGTGTGGTATAGATAAAGAGGGGGAGTACCAGGAATGACCCCTGTATTACTGTGGCTGGCACTGGTTTGATGTACTTGTATTAGTCAGACACCTTCTGTAGTGTTGGTTCTGCCAGCAGTCCAGTTGCCAAGCACTCCTGTGACATAGGAATATACACCTAGTTTACTGAGTGTAGCTGGAATACAGTATGGGTGATGGTGTCCTACGACCTGGCAAGGTCATGATATGCAGTGTGAATCAACCCTACTGTCATCTACATCTGTACCAAGTACATCAAATACATTGATCATGGTTCATGGCCGTACAGACCAGACTCAGCAGGGTAGTTGTGCACTATGTCCCATTATCGATGGTTTGTCCACCTTGGTGGGGTGTGATAACTGTTGCTGTGCACCATTCGGTGTGTACATATACTGTCATAGAGCTATGATTGAACATGATGTGTATGTGGATAGCTGAATGTTCTTACATTTGTGTAGGATACACCATGAGATGTTGACAGGTCCCATGAAAGCTGTATGTATGGCTTTAGAGAGTGAAGCTTGTACCTGCATAGTCATTAGTACAGGGGCCCTGTAGTGTACATGGATATATTACTAAGTGTACCTGTTGTGGGGGTGGGGGGGGGGTGGGAGTGAGTTTAGATTCTCCAAGACCCTATCTGGATGAATGGGTGCTATTTCTGTAGGTGCAGTACTTCCCATGCCATAGTGCTGTGTAGCACGGCAGGTCTTGTCATTGCCATTACGATTAATGACACAGTTATAGAATGCTCTGTGCTTGGCCTCATAATATGTGGCTGATTAGTTTCACAGTAGTTCTGTGTGGTTTTATATGGTGTATCTGCATCTTACTGAGGCTGACCAGGGATCAGTTACACTCATGTGTGTTCACTCTTGCAACCGTTACTACCTTCTTTGGTACAGTTTAAAGCATGGTATCACCAGTGTGCCTTCTTGTTTGTGTTGGGTTGAATCCTGGTTCTGTTTCAATGGCAAAAATCACTGCACATATGTGACTGCTTAAGGTTCATTTGTGTAGGATTCAGCATTTGAACATGCATTGTCCATCTGCAGGGGTGCCATGACAGTCACCACTCTTCTCTTAGGAAACATAACATTGGCATTGGAGACTATGTGTAGCATACTGTTAGCCCTGTTTGTGTGACTACTGTGATCCAGGTCAGTAGGGTCGATGGAATCCAACATGCATTGAGCGCAGGTGTTGGTTCATGAGGTGTCTTCACAGTTCATAATGGAATAGTTGAGAGTAGCCATTATTATGGTTCTGTCTCAGACCTCATCTTCCCCATTACAGCACATTATGACAGTTGGGAAGTCTGTAGCCTGGTGGGTGATCTGTCTCAAGGTGCATTTTGAATTCCACTTTGGCACAAAGGTAGTTGCTCAGCATAATGCATCTGAAGTTATGCAAATGCAACTAGTGTGTGGGTGTACATATCCTTCAGGAATATGGACACACCTGCGGCCCATGTGTTCCAATAAAGCATAATGGGCAAGAGGTGAGGTATGTGTTATAACCTGGTCATGCAGCTGTGCTCTCTGGAGTATTGAAACATGTCTCAGCCACTGCACAGATATATTCTCCATGTTAGGGATTGACATATGTGTGTCCATATAGTGTTTCTGACATGTTTCATTGTGTAGCGAGACCCACAGTTTATTGCTTGGCTTTCCCTGTAACAGCAGTGTACCTTCACTTGAACCGTGCATGATGAAAGCACTATAGGGGAAGCATGAGCCCTAGGCAGTATCCAGATGCCCAGGGGTGACAGGTGCAGGCCCTGTCTGGCAAAGCATCATAGTCTGTCAGCCATGTTATCCCAGGACAACAGATACTGGATACCCTTTGACTTGCACCACTACACTAGACAATTGTGAAATACAGTCCTTTTGTCCCTGTACTGCAGTATCATTCTGACCAATGGTAGAATGCTACCCAGGCCTTGGGACATACCTGCATGGGCTACAAGGCTACTGCATCACAGATCCTGCATGACAACATGGAATATGCCAGAGTCATGTGTATAGTTCAAAAGGTGGTCTGAGTGTATGGGTATGTGGCTAATCATGGCAGACAGGCAGCTGACAGTATGTATGCCCTTGTATAGCTTGGTATGTAACATAGTGCTAAAGTTTGCATTCACAAATGAGTACTGTTGGGCATGTTTCCAGTCACATGTTCTGAGGTGTGGCACAATTATGCAAACTATGTCATACAGTTTGTGCATTTTGGTGTCTGTCTCTTCCTGCTTGGGTGGTCACTTTTTTGGCAAGATACTTAGACACATCTGTGAATGTGTGTGATTTCTGGTAGTGTGTGTGGGTGTCCTTACTGTGTTCTGGTAAGGGTATGTGTTGGTTGTGTTGATGAGCTGCATGTGTTAACCTACACCTCATGACTGTCCAGTCCAGTCATGGCTGTAGACTGGGCTGCCTTCTAGCTTACCCCTGTAGCTGCATCCCAAACAATGTGTGGGGCATGGTGTTAGGTGGGTTTGGCAGTGTACATGGCATAGAGATTACATTCCCCCAGGATGGCGACATACTCAAAG
The DNA here is from genome assembly GCF_019279795.1 of Protopterus annectens. Classification (NCBI taxonomy): domain Eukaryota; kingdom Metazoa; phylum Chordata; order Ceratodontiformes; family Protopteridae; genus Protopterus; species Protopterus annectens. The sequence continues at coordinate 1,333,083,905 of NC_056733.1, forward strand.
CTGACATTAGTAAACACCAGTAGCTGACTAGTGGACATGCTTGTATGAGCATTCAGTACTACAAGTACCAAGTACGGTATTTAGTTTACATATTGCTTATGAAATGTTTTAGACAGTGATGCTCACATGTAAATATTTGTGTTATGGACGTGACAACACTGGCTATTATGGAGACATTGTAGCTACCTATAGTAGCAATCCTCCTCTGAGGAGCACATCACATCCTGTTAGTTGATTACAGATGATGCAAGTGTCTACAGGTCTGCTTCCTTCTCTGGGTATATACTCACATATCCACCAGGACCATGAGCTCTGTTGGGCACAGACACCCCCTCTCCAAACAGAGTCATGTATCAATAGACTCTGATGCCACTATCAGCATGATCAGGATATAATCAGATAGTGTGAGCCATCACCTATGATGCAGCTATTACACATGGGCAGCTGTCTCCTACATCTTACACTCCTACTGCAGATGTTACACTGGAGTTAAAGATGATATGCAACCTGTTTCATTACCAGTGCTCTGCATTAACTTACATACAGTATGCGCAATGGGCTGTTAGGCTGGCAATGAGAGGTTGGGCTACACAAACCTGGTAGTTCAACCAGTGTGTGTCTAATTTTAATATCCACTCTATGTAGGTGTGCACATAGCCATTTGGCCCAGCCCTGTAATAAGGGTCACTACACATTTGCATAGCATGTACACATGCAAAGCTGTTATTGCTTGCAAAAGATACTAGAGAGGTCCAGCCCTATAACAAGGGTCACTACACATTTGCATAAGATGTACACATGCACAGCTGTTATTGCTTGCAAACGATACTAGAGAGGTCCAGTCCTGTAACAAGGGTCACTACACATTTGCATAACATGTACACATGCACAGCTGTTATTGCTTGCAAACAATACTAGAGAGGTGGATATTCATAGGTTCATAGGTTCATAGGTTCATACTAGGCTATCTGCCCGAGGGCATTTATAAGCCTATTACATCGCTTTTGTGGCTTCCACCCCCCTTTTAGTATGGGGAACTATACCTTTATTTTGCTGTGCCGAGTGCAGCAGTGACACTGAGGTAATTCCTGGGGTATTACATGTGTTATGTGCATTGGTCTTCCTATTATCTTTGCTATCATGCTGCTAAACTGTCAGATGAATACAAATGATATGTATCCTGTCATTGAGTATTGTAATTGCCAATAGACATAACTACTGTTTGCATAACAGAACTGCTATGTAGAATAGAATACAGATCTGCCTAGAATACTGTACATTACACAGTTATTGGCACAATATCCCACAATGCACACCATATTTGCATGGTAATCCCACCTTTAACATGTTCATCTTACTTATACACCCATACATATGTCGACTGTTACAATATATCGACATATACTATCCCTGTTATAGCACATACTTGGACCAATCCTGACACTGACAGTGGCTGGAAGCAAATTGGTGGGTTCCGAGCCCATATCATCCCTTGTGGTGTATGCGGAGTTTGCCGTGTGACCTACAGCAGTACACACATAGAATACTACAAGCATTACTACTGCTCAACAATACATCGCTACAAGATAGCTATTTCCACTATATGCATTGATTACACTGCAATTCTTACAGTACAGGTACTACATACACAGACATACTACATGTTATACATACCTTCTTAGTAATCGGAGATGTTATTGACTAGTATAATACTCATTTTCAGTTTGTCTTTCAGTGTTTTGTACTGTCCTACAGGTAGATACAGATGGTTTGAATGTGTGACAAGGCAACCTTTTATAGTTACAGATTAGTAACATGTGCTGTCCCAATGACCAATTGGTGTTCCTAAGTAGCTAATTACATACACATCAGCTGCGCTGCTACTGCCTTAGCCAATACCATGGCTACAGTGGAGTATAATTGAGTACTCCACTTGGGGGTTGTCCCTTTGCCTTACTTGTGAGGAAGACAGCATGGAAGTGCTGCTTGGAATCTATTGCAACAGCTGTATGGAGACAAACAGTAATATATTGTGTGTAATGCCTAGAGGATTTGGTCTAAATGTGAGTACTGCTGTTATATTTCTGAACATTGCTACTTGTGCAGGGTTTGTCTGTACCTAATACTTCTGCATATGTTTCAGTCTGGCCAGGTTGTTTGACCAGCTCAAGGCTGCATAGCTATGCATATAATGTTAGGGGGTTTACAGTGTGCTTATCAGACATATTTAGTTTGGTGTTACTGTGTATCATACTGTGCTGATAATCAGTACTCGGTAACACTTCCTGGTATACGAACCTTTCAAACCTCTAAAATGGGATTAGTTCATACAAACCCTGATGTTAAGTTGTCCATCTCGCCTTCGTTCTTGCTGTTTGGGTTCAGAGCCGATCCTCAGCTCCAACTTGGCCATCTTCTTTAACTCAAGAGCTGTTTACTGGCTCAAGGCTACCCCTTATCCCAGCATGCCCAGCGTCAGCTACCCAGATCTCGTTTGCCGCTTCAGCTGCGAGGTTGCTTCCTTACTGGCTCAGTTTTATATCAATATATTGTTGTTTATTCTTGAAATTTTGTCAAGTATTTGTCACTTTTTTGTCTAGATAATATTCCTTTATCCCTTATCGTTTTCTTGTGTATTTTAGCTTGTTGGCTGTCGCTCCATAACTCGCAGGTTTTCTGTTTCCCTTGAACTCGTTTAAATTAGAGAGTTCCCCCCTTAGGATAGCCATTTAAATTAGAGGCTTTCCTTTCTGTAAAAAAAAAAAGTCTATTCGTTTCTTGTTTTTTGTAGTATAATCTTTTATTATAGTTGAAAACGAAGATTCTTCCACAGAAACCAATAACATACAAAATCCTTTCCAGCTTGCTTAAGAACGTACTGACACCACATCTAGCGCTTTCATTCACTTTATTATCTGTGAACTTCTTCAGAAACAGTTTGAACTCCACCCCCAAGCACTTTTTATAGTAAAATTTGACCACATGTTAATAGATCTCATATACATAATTAATTCACGTCAAAGCGCTAATTAATAATGTAAAAGCTATTTTAAACGAATATTACTTAAAATATTCATTGTTTCATTTGTAAAAAACATTTTATGTTTATGTTTTCATTTAAACCAGGAACATAATCTGCTCCTAAATGTAATTGCCAAATAGATTCCTTGCTTTCCAAAATAACCTTACTATCAACCATAAATAAATTTTTACTAACACTATCTAATACTGAAAATATAAACTTCTTAAAATCTTTACAAACAGTAGAATGCCTTCCTAATGCATTTGTTTGTTTTTTTTCTTTACAGCCAAAAGATGTTCACTAATTATTTTCTTTAAACATCTTGTGGTCATGCCTATATAATAACTAGGACATGAAAGACATTGGGCAACATAAACCACCATTTCACTATTACATGTATCGTAATTTTTACACCAAAATGTTTTACTAATATGTGTAAAATAAACAGATGAGGAATTACTTATATACCTACAATATCTACAGTTGTTACAAGTGTAGGTCCCTTTGGTCACAATGTTTCTACCTCCATTTACAATATCATTATTCATTCCAGTTTCTTATAAACTTTTGATGTTATTTACCTTCTTAAATGTGAAATATGGTCGTTCACCTATAACTTTTATAAGGTCCTGATTACCCAGCAATACTTTCCAGTTGTCTACAATAATGTTCTTAATACACCACATTTCATTTGTAATAGGTAATACAAATGCACATGAAAGCTCTCTGTTATTACTGTCAACATTTCTGTTTTTGCAAAGTGTTCTGTGTAGAATATTGCATTTGGTAAAACAAAATAGGACTAGCTTTACTTTTTCTTAAAACTATCACTTCTTTTTCTATAAGTTCTAATAATGACTTATCATAGCCTATTGCCAAAAAGAATGTCCTTAAAATCTGCATTTCATTAATGAAAATATCGTCTTGTGATGTCAATCTACTAAGTCTAATGAGTTGTCCCTTAATAACTCCTTTTTTCATATGAAATGGATGTAGACTTTCCCTATGTAAATATTGATTTGCAAATGTTGATTTCCTATAGATGTTACTAATAAACTTTTTAGAAATAGGATCATATGTCAAATGTAAATCAAGGAAATCTAGACTATTACCATACCCTCCTATAGTAAACTTTAAGAAATTTGTAGTACCATTTAAATACTCTACAAATTTTTCAAAATCTTCAGGGGTGCCATGCCAAAGGAAGAACAAATCATCAACATATCGACAATAAAACAACATTTTTTTTCAAATATACTATTTTCAATAAATTTGTCTTCCCAATTAGCCATTACTAAATTTTCATAAGCTGGGGCAACCTTTGCTCCCATGGCCACTGCTGAGGTTTGCTTATATAATTGGTTATTAAATTTGAAAAAAAATATTGTCTAAAACCAATTCCATGAGGGTACAGATTGTGTTGATTTTTGAGTTATTTAACACACATTTTTAGTCAAATATTCCCTTAAAAATTCAATTCCTATCTCATGAATAATACATGTATAAAGTGAAGTAACATCCAATGATGCAAAACAAAAGTCTACACTTACCACATTTGTGTCTCTTAACTGTTCCAACAAATGCCAGGAATCTTTCAAATAAAATTTTGAAGCTTGCATAATAGGATTAAGAATAAAATCTAGCCAAGTAGACAAAGTTTCAGTTTTAGATCTAGTGGCTGATATAATGGGTCTAAAAGGAGGGTTTAAGTTATTTTTCTGTATTTTAGGAATGCCAAAAAGAACCGTCATTTTAGGATGTTCAACTTGTAAGTATGTATAATTTTGGTGGTCTAATTCCCCTTGACAAAACTTATCAAATAAACAGATATCTAAATGTAAAAATCTTTCATTAATAAAATTAATGTCCACCAATTTATAAGAGTTCTCATCTTTCAACATATTTTCTATAGAACTATTGTAATTAATCTTATCCATAACAACAATTTTTCCACCTTTATCGGCCTTCATTACTCTTAATTGATTGTTGTCACACAGAGTTTTCAGTGCCTTAACTTCTAAATCATTTAAATTGTAAGTATTTCTATCAGGTTTAATAGCTCTAAAACCTGTTTCACACAACCTTTGAAATACTTGAAGTGTACCTAATAAAGGTGGATTAAATGTACTTGCTTTTTGGGGCCCATATTTGGGGTGCCACAACTAATATCTTGCATGATGTAATTTAAATTTAATTTTCTTAAAGCTAATCTAAAGTCGACAATAACTCTAGCTATATTAAATGAATTACAGAGAATAAAAGAAAACCCTTTTTTAAGGAACTCTATTGTAGGTTGTGATAAAACTGTACCAGACAGGTTTAGAATCTCTGTGTCATATCCAGTGACGTTACATCCACCTACCATTTCTTTCTGCTCCTGCCTCTTCCCTTTCCTTTGTTCTGTCCACTTTGGACCACATCAGTCCTCGTTTGTTCCCCTGCTTGTCTACTAAAAAAAGGGGCGGCCACATTGTTAGAGGTAGTTGCCCCTTGATTAACACTAGAATTAGTAACACCATTAGTCTTGTGCATTTCAATGGTTTCACTATCTTCTACATTAACTGTAGTATCATTGTTACCACCACCAATGAACCACGTACATTAGTATTATTTTCTACATCATTAGAAATAGGAGATGAATTAGAATTGTTATTAACAATAACATGATTTTGGTTGTCATTATATTTCATTGTGTTGTTGTTGTTATTAACTGTGTAAGCAGTCCTATTTCCATAGGCCAAAATGTCCCGCCTCAATTTCTTCTGTTTTCTTGCCACTGTCGTGGCTCTTTGTCTGTTTGCTTTTGCTGCTATACCACAGTACAAGTTATTAAACAATGAAAGACAAGAACAGTTTTTAATCTTCTTGTCTAAGTCAATAATTTGACTCTTAGTCACTTCCATCTGTTTAACATAATGTTCGGTTAGAATGCACATAAGGTTTAATCCAAATTCGTTATTATAGTTGTTGTGGTTGTTGTTACTATAATGTCTAAAGATACCAAGGTATCTGGCTTCAAAAAGTGTGACTCATGCTGTCAGAAAATGTCTCTGACAGATGGGCACACTAGTTGTGTGTATTGTTTGGGTGCTGTTCACCTGCAGGACTCCTGTTCTATATGTCACACTTTTAGTCCAGGGGTCCTGCAGGAGCGCAAAAACAAATTAATTCTTTGGGGATTATTGAAGCCTCAGGATTCTCCGGCTAAAAGTACTCAGCCAGCGAAATCCCCTAAGTCTGTCAAGCCATCGGCTCCACCTTCGGAGCTGACTCCTTTACTTGACCAACCAAGTATGTCGTTGCCAGCTGGCACCAACAAGACAACTCCTCCGTCGGCTTCATCTGCTATTTCGGAGCCATCTCAGAGCCATAAGAGACTGAGGTCTCTGTCCTTGGAGTCCATCCACTCGGCACCTTAGTCACCTTTTTTACAGAGTGAACATAGCCATCATTCTTCCCACTCCTCTCGATCCTCTAGATTATCGGATCATGATGTGGAGAGAGTAGTAAGTAGGTTGCTTAAGTCACAGGCATTGGCAAACATTCTTTCCAGCCCACCTCAACAGGTATCGGCTCCAAACACCTCTATTTCTACATTTAGCTCGGAGCCGGAGACCATGGATCCGCAGGTAGTAGAACCGTTGGTGCCAATCATCATCTGTCTTTTGGTTCTGACGTCGGCTCCAATTACCTCGATCATACCTTCTATCGAGGGATCTGGGTGCCGAGGCTCTCTCATCGGCTCCGAGGGGGGGAGTGGCATCAGACCCTTGTCCGACCCCATTCTCCCCCTCAGAGCTTTGGCACAGGTGAGTACGGCTCCAACATCGGCCTCGAAGCCATCATCCTCGAAACAGAGAAAGACTCCTGTTTCTTCAGAGCCGGAGCTTTCTCTGCCTAGAGGTTGGGATGCCTTCAAGGTCATGCGGATTGTGCTGTCCCCCGAAACAGCTCTACTGCCAGCTCCATCAGCTCCTCCCACCATGGTGTCTGTTCCAACCTCTACTCCAGACCCCAGGCATAGGGAACCTATGCCCCAGGACACCCCCATTGGGTGATCCCTCTTCTTCCGAAGCCTCGCCTGATCACTCAGAGGAGCATCCCTGGAAGAAGAAGTGCAAGAGGAAGCACATAGACTCCCCTGAGTCTGTCACTTCAGATACAGACATGGATGAATTGGAAGGGTCCCCAAGGTCCCCCTCTGAAGATGTTTCCTTCTTGGACATCCTTGAAATGCTTAGACAGAGGAGGGACTGGACTTCCCTAGCCCCTAGCCTCTACTGAGGATCAGTCTGTATACCTGGACATATTTGGTTTCTGACCTTCCACCTCCTGGGTATCTCCTCCTTTCGATCCACTCATGTCTATAGTGGCTCGAAAGGCTTGGTCAGCTCCAGATTCTGTGGAACCTACTCCGAGGAGATCAAGCAAATTTATTACAGCCCCCCAGGACAAGCAATTCCTTTCCAAAGGTGTGCCCACTGATGCCATGGTGGTAGCAGCAGCCACCAAGAAAGAGTTAGCAGAAACCTCTTCATCTGTTCATCCTCCAAACAAAGAGTCTCGGATGATGGACAGATATGGAAAGCAAATGTTTGCTTCAGTGACCTTTTCAATGAGGTCCCTGAACTATCTACGCCATTTTACACATCTTCAAAGGGATCTCCTGAAAGAGCTTGGAGATACCCTTCAAGATCCTACAGCTGAGGGAGCACCAGCAAAAGTAGCTTCTCAACTTGCGACTCTTAATTCCATAGTCAACTCCTCCATGAGGCTGATTCTATGCAGCCGATGGAGCGAGCAGAGCCACAGGGACAGGTGTGGTTCTCAAGAGACATGCTTGGATGTGGCTGTGTCAGTTTGCGGAACCCTTTTGAGTGTCCTTCACCAATACTCCTTTTGATGACTCCTTTCTCTTTGGACCTCAGGTGAAAGACACGTTGACCAGGTGTGAGCAGGAAGGCAAGACTCTGCCATGGGAGTCCATTTTTCCACTCCTTCCAGACCTTATCCCAAGGGTCAGAAGAGTGGAAAGATGTGATTCCAAAAATCCCAGGGACCCTTGCTTGACACACGTGGTGATTTTTTCCCCCCAGGGGCAGAGGGGGAAACAACAACAACAGATGCCGCCCTCATGGCAGAGGGGGACTGCAAAACCAGGGTGACAGAGAAACCTTTTCTGCCAAACCCTTCCAGCATCCCTGAAGGGTTGCCCGATTGCTCACCTCTGGAGGCAGTCAGGGGAAGAATTTTGCTGTACCCAAAAGCCTGGCAAAATATAACAAGAGACAGATGGGTACTATCCATCAAATCATGAGGTTACAAAATTCCCTTCCATCAATCTCCCATAGAATCAAAAAACCCCATCCCAGATGTCCCATGCAATCTAAGGGATCAAGCAGTCACAGAAGTTTCAAGACTGCTAGAAAAAAGACCAATTCAAGAAGTCCCCACAGACCAACTAGGATCCAGAACTTACTCAAGATTCTTTTTAATACCAAAAAAGACAGGGGACTGGAGACCAATACTTTATCTCAGCAGATTGAACAAATCTGTACAAAAAGAAAAGTTCCAGATGGTGACACTGCAGTCCATTTTCCATTTTCTGTGTCAAGACAATTGGATGTGCTCGATAGATCGTCAGGACGTGTACTACCATATCAAGATGGACAGACGCTACAGGAGATTTCTCCACTTCTGGGTAGGGGCCATTCATTACCAGTTCAGAGCTCTGCCCTTTGGTCTCACCTCAGCCCCCAGGGTGTTCACCAAGTGTATGGCAGTAGTCACGGCTCACCTGAGGCATCAAGGATTCCAGGTGTTTCCCTGTCTAGACGACTGGCTCCTGACTGCTACCACCAGGCGTCAACTCTTAGAGGCACGGGATTACACAAACACATCATGCACTCAACTAGGCATTACAGTAAATTTTGAAAAATCTGCCTTGTTGCCCTGTCAGTCTATCACATACATAGGAGCAGAATTAAACACAAAAGAAATTTTCACAAGATTACTACAGGAAAGAGTTTCCACTATTCGTCAACAAGTGTTAATTCTGATGCAGAGCAAAAGGGTTCAAGTCAGACATGTTCTCCAAGCTCTAGGCTCCATAGCAGCTGCCATTCTTCTTGCCCCATTAGCGCGTTTCCACATGAGAATCTTTCAGTGGCTTCTTTTCACATAGTCGTCTTTCCAGGAACTACCCATGTCCCACATGATCCTGATCACAGAAACATGCAAGAGGCACCTTTCTTGGTGGATGGTCTCCCAACTAGTAATTCAGGGCAGACTTTTCATACAATCCCCTTTGGTAGCCACACTGACCATGGATGCCTCCCTGATAGGGGCAACCTCACGAGTACCATCTGCTTATCAATGTCATAGAAATGAGAGTGGTTCTGCTAGCATTGCAAGCCCTTCAAGACTCTCTTCTTTCCGGGACCATTGTAACCCAAATGGAAAACATGTCAGTGATGTGGTACATCAACAAACAGGGCGGGACCAGGTCTTACCCCTTGTGTCGAGAAGCACTCAGACTGTGGCAATGGGTGATTTCCTCCCAACATTTTCTGTAAGCAATGCACATCCCTGGGAAATCCAACGTCATAGCGGGCAGGGTCAGCAGAGCTATCCTCATGCCTCACGAGTGGTCTCTGAATCAGGAAGTTACGGATCTTATCTTTCACAAATGGGGACAGCCTTGCTGTGACCTATTTGCCACTCCTCTCAACAACAAATGCAGCAACTACTTCTCCCTACTTCCTCTTACAGGTCATATACCCAGAGATGCTCTAGTCCACAATTGGCCTCAGGGACTCCTTTATGCGTTTCCCCTAATTCCAAGACTCATACAGAAAGCAAAATCGTTGGGTTGCAAAATGATCCTCATTGCCCCATATTGGTCTCGACATATATGGTTCCCGTTCCTACACCTCCACCTTCTGGATCAACCATGTATTCTGGACCAAGTTTCAGATCTTCTGATTCACCAATCAGGCGGGTTGCACCAATCCCTTCAAAGTCTCCAGCTCACAGCTTGGTTACTCCACTTCCAACCTTAGCCAGGCTTTCCAATATCTCCCCAGCAGTCCATGATATTATTGTTTCCTCACATAAGTCTACTACGAGGAAAATGTATGCTAGTAAATGGAAATGGTTTTCTTACTGGGCAGAATCTAGAAATTTGGATCCTTTCTCAGCCCCAGTCCATGAAATTCTTGAATTTCTAGCACAGCTTTCTCAGTCTGGTGCGGCTTCTGCTACCATTAGAGTACAGCTAGCTGCCATTTCTAATTTTTATATCAGTATGTTTAATTCTAGCATAATGTCTCATAAGCTCTGCAAGGCCTTTATAAGAGGAACATCTCTTCTTTGACCCCCAGTTAGAGATCCTCCTCCTCCTTGGGATCTCACTTTAGATTTAGCTTCCTTAATTTTGCCTCCCTTTGAACCAGCAGCATCACGTTCCTTAAAATTTCTTTCTTGGAAGACACTTTTTCTGGTTGCTATCACTTCAGCTAGATGTGTCTCAGAACTTCAAGCACTATTTGTTCATCCTCCTCACCAGGTGTTTCACAAGGACAGAGTTTC